>NW_026114821.1:0-56512 GCF_025201925.1 Gopherus flavomarginatus | reverse complement strand
GCCCCTGCTAGCCCAGCCCTGCCCTCACTCAGCTCTGCCGGTGCTCCTGCCAGCCCAGTCCTGGGCTCCCCCAGCCCTGTTGGGTGCCCCTCACTCCCGACCCACAGACCCCACCAGCCCAGCCCTGCCGGTGCCCCTCACTCCCGACCCGCAGCCGCCTTACGTTTCAGCGCCTGTATCACCCTTTGCACAGCCTTGCGCCCCCTCGGCCGCTGGTCCCTGCCAAACAGCTTCTGGTACGTCTCCCTGAGGAGCTCACTGTCCAGGTGCTGCCCCTGGGACCCCGGCCCCCCAATCCCCTCCTTGGGCTCCCCCTTCCTTGAGCTGCACAGCCCCATGGCCCTGCCTGGCTCCACTGGCTGGCCCCTCACCCCCTCTCCCCAGGGTTTATAGCCCCATCAGCTCTGCCCCACCCTGGGGGGAGCAGAACCAGCTGCCTGGAGCCAGGGACACCGGTCTGGGCCGGGCGAAGACAGGTGGGGGTGGGCGGCGGGGGCAGGCAGAAAGAGAGAGTGTGGGGAGATTAGAGGGTGGGTGTGGGGAGATACGGACAGGTAGATAGATGGGGTGTGGGTGTGGGGGGAGAGAGAGGCAGGGGATGGATGGGGATAGATAGATAGATAGATAGAGGGGGTATGTGGGGATAGATAGATAGACAGAGGGGGTGGATGGGGATAGATAGAGGGGGTGGATGGGGATAGATAGATAGATAGATAGAGGGGTGGATGGGGATAGATAGATAGATAGATAGAGGGGGTGGATGGGGATGGATAGATAGATAGAGGGGGTGGATGGGGATGGATAGATAGATAGAGGGTGGATGGGGATAGATAGATAGATAGATAGAGGGGGTGGATGGGGATGGATAGATAGATAGAGGGGGTGGATGGGGATGGATAGATAGATAGAGGGGTGGATGGGGATAGATAGATAGATAGAGGGGGTGGATGGGGATAGATAGATAGAGGGGGTGGAGGGGGATAGATAGATAGATAGATAGAGGGGTGGATGGGGATAGATAGATAGATAGATAGATAGAGGGGGTGGATGGGGATGGATAGATAGATAGATAGAGGGGTGGATGGGGATAGATAGATAGATAGATAGAGGGGGTGGATGGGGATGGATAGATAGATAGAGGGGGTGGATGGGGATGGATAGATAGATAGAGGGGTGGATGGGGATAGATAGATAGATAGAGGGGGTGGATGGGGATAGATAGATAGAGGGGTGGAGGGGGATAGATAGATAGATAGATAGAGGGGTGGATGGGGATAGATAGATAGATAGATAGAGGGGGTGGATGGGGATAGATAGATAGATAGATAGAGGGGTGGATGGGATAGATAGATAGATAGATAGATAGATAGAGGGGGTGGATGGGGATGGATAGATAGATAGATAGATAGAGGGGGTGGATGGGGATAGATAGATAGATAGAGGGGGTGGATGGGGATAGATAGAGGGGGTGGATGGGGATAGATAGATAGATAGAGGGGGTGGATGGGGATTGATAGATAGATAGATAGAGGGGGTGGATGGGGATAGATAGAGGGGGTGGATGGGGATTGATAGATAGATAGAGGGGGTGGATGGGGATAGATAGATAGAGGGGGTGGATGGGGATTGATAGATAGATAAATAGAGGGGGCGGATGGGGATGGATAGATAGATAGATAGATAGATAGATAGATGGGTGGATGGGGATTGATAGATAGAGGGGGTGGATGGGGATAGATAGATAGATAGATAGAGGGGGCGGATGGGGATGGATAGATATACGGGGTGGAGGGGGATAGATAGATAGATAGATAGAGGGGGTATGTGGGGATAGATAGACGGTGTGTGTGGGGATAGATAGAGGGGGTGGATGGGGATAGATAGATAGAGGGGGTGGATGGGGATAGATAGATAGATGGGGTGGAGGGGGATAGATGGATAGAGGGCGTGGATGGAGATAGATAGATAGCAGGGGTAGATGGGGACGGATAGATCGCAGGGTTGGGGTGGCGATGGATGGTAGACACCTGTGTCTAGGGACATGCAGAGTCCCTGGAGCCTCGTGGGTCCCAGGGTGTGGGAAGACCTTTTCCTGGACCAAGGCCTGTTGGTCTCGGGATGGACAGACAGACAGAGGCAGATTCTCTGCCAAGCCCACCGGCTCTGATCTGGCCCCAGGGCCGGGCACTGGCCGGCTCTGCTCAGGGGCAGGGGGGAGTTAGGGGCTGGTGCCTGAGCTTTGCAAAGCTTCAGGGCGTCCCCCTCCCCAATCCGTCCTTGCTGTTGTGACAACAAACCCAGGGGAAGGGCACCCAGCTGTCTGGAGCCTGTGGGAGACACCTCTCCCTGGGGCACCAGATACGAGAGGGGGCTGGGAGCCAGGACTCCTGGGTTCTCTCCCCGGCTCTGGGAGGGGAGTGGGGGCTGGTGGTTAAAAGCAGGGGGGGGCTGGGAGCCAGGACTCCTGGGTTCTCTCCCCCGGCTCTGGGAGGGGAGTGGGGGCTGGTGGGTTGGAGCAGGAGGGGGCTGGGAGCCAGGACTCCTGGGTTCTCTCCCCGGCACTGGGAGGGGAGTGGGGGCTGGTGGGTTAGAGCGGGGGGGGGGCTGGGAGCCAGGACTCCTGGGTTCTCTCCCCGGCTCTGGGAGGGGAGTGGGGGCTGGTGGGTTGGAGCAGGGGGGGGCTGGGAGCCAGGACTCCTGGGTTCTCTCCCCGGCACTGGGAGGGGAGTGGGGGCTGGTGGGTTAGAGCGGGGGGGGGCTGGGAGCCAGGACTCCTGGGTTCTCTCCCCGGCTCTGGGAGGGGAGTGGGGGGCTGGTGGGTCAGAGCATGGGGGGCTGGGAGCCAGACTCCTGGTTTCTCCCCCCGGCTCTGGGTTATGGATTAACATCGGGGGCAGGCAAAGGGCTGGGCTGAGTCCAAGGTGACCTTTGACTCCCGGGAGCAAAGGCATCCTCAACAGGTGGAAAAATAAACTGGGCATGAAACCTCCAGGTGGCTTTGTCCTCGCGGGGGGAGGGGGGTTGGAAACTGGAAAGTGACCCCCCCCCCCCTTTATAGGATGGAAAGAATGTCAAGGCCCCTCCGCAGCCCTGGAATTCGGGGGGGGGGGGGCAGACAGACTCTGCCTGGGGCTGGGGGCTGGAATAGCCCAGGGACGGACCCGTGGGGCAGGGGTCTTCGTTCCCTTACTGACCTTTTCCCCTCAAGGCCCCTTTCTCCTGCCTCCCCACAGCCCATTTCCCCCTCCCCTGCCCCTAGCCCCACTGTGGCCCATCTCCCCTCAATCAGCTGGGCCCCAACCCCTGGAGCTCCCCCTCCCTCTGGGGCCCCCTCTCCCGCTAGCCCCCCAATTTCCTCAGGCTTCTCCCCCTAACCGCCCCTGCCCCCCCATTCTCCTGTAGCCCCCCCGGGCCGCAGCTCTCCCCTTAGCTCCCCTGCTCCCTCCGGGGCCCCCCATCTTCCCTAACCCTCCCGTGGGGCTCCCTCCCCTTAACCCATCGACGCGCGGTGTGGGGCGGTGTTGTATGAACGTTCCACGCGCGCTCCCGGAGTGTGGGGGGGTGATGTATGAACGTTCCATGCGCGCTCCGGGCGGGTTGTATGAACGTTCCACGCGCGCTCCCGGAGTGTGGGGGGGGTGATGTATGAACGTTCCATGCTCGTTCCCGGAGGGTTGTGTGAACGTTCCACGCGCGCTCCCGGGGTGGAGGGATGATATATGAACGTTCCATGCTCGTTCCCGGAGGGTTGTGTGAACGTTCCACGCGCGCTCCCGGGCTGGGGGCGGTGATGTATGAACGTTCCATGCGCGCTCCGGGCGGGCGTGGAGGCGGGAAGCGGAAGCCGGGGCTCGGCCTGCGGCTGCGGACACGGGGAGGGTGAGCGGGGGCCGGGGGCTGATTGGTCAGCGGAGGGACGGGAGGGAGTCGGGGGGGCTGGTGATGTTCTGGGGGGCTGAGGCAGGTCCGGGGGGGCTGGGGATGTTCGGGGCTGGGGATGTTCGGGGGGGCTGGAGGACGGGGGGCTGGAGGCAGGTCCGGGGGGGCTGGGGATGTTCGGGGGCTGGGGATGTTCGGGGGGGGCTGGAGGACGGGGGGCTGGAGGCAGGTCCGGGGGGGCTGGGGATGTTCGGGGGGCTGGAGGACGGGGGGCTGGAGGCAGGTCTCGGGGGGCTGGCGATGTTCGGGGGGCTGGAAGGCAGGTTGGGGGGGCTGGGGATGTTCAGGGGGAGCTGGAGGCAGGTCTGGGGGGGCTGGAGGCAGGTCTGGGGGGGCTGGGGATGTTCGGGGGGGCTGGGGATGTTCGGGGGGCTGGAGGCAGGTCTGGGGGGGCTGGGGATGTTCGGGGGCTGGGGATGTTCGGGGGGGCTGGAGGACGGGGGGCTGGAGGCGGGTCCCGGGGGGCTGGGGATGTTCGGGGGGGGCTGGAGACGGGGGGCTGGAGGCAGGTCTGGGGGGGCTGGAGGACAGGGGGCTGGAGGCAGGTCCGGGGGGGGGCTGGGGATGTTCAGGGAGGGCTGGAGGACGGGGGGCTGGAGGCGGGTTCGGGGGGGGGCTGGGGATGTTCGGGGGGGGCTGGAGGCAGGTCCGGGGGGGCTGGAGGCAGGTCTCGGGGGGCTGGGGATGTTTGGGGGGGCTGGAGGGACGGGGGGGCTGGAGGCGGGTCCGGGGGGGGGGCTGGGGATGTTCAGGGGCTGGGGATGTTCGGGGGGGCTGGAGGCAGGGTCTGGGGGCCTGGGGATGTTCGGGGGGGCTGGAGGCAGGTCTGGGGGGGCTGGAGGCAGGTCTGGGGGGGCTGGGGATGTTCGGGGGCTGGGGATGTTCGGGGGGGCTGGAGGACAGGGGGCTGGAGGCGGGTCCCGGGGGGCTGGGGATGTTCGGGGGGGGCTGGAGGACGGGGGGCTGGAGGCAGGTCTGGGGGGGCTGGTGATGTTCGGGGGGCTGGAGGACAGGGGGCTGGAGGCAGGTCCGGGGGGGCTGGGGATGTTCGGGGAGGGCTGGAGGACAGGGGGCTGGAGGCAGGTCTCGGGGGGGCTGGGGATCTTCGGGAGGGCTGGAGGACGGGGGGCTGCAGGCGGGTCCCGGGGGGCTGGGGATGTTCAGGTAGGGCTGGAGGACAGGGGGCTGGAGGCAGGTCCGGGGGGGCTGGGGATGTTCAGGGAGGGCTGGAGGGACGGGGGCCTGGAGGCAGGTCTGGGTGGGCTGGGGATGTTCGGGGGCGGCTGGAGGCAGGTCTCGGGGGGGCTGGAGGACGGGGGGCTGGAAGGGAATCGGGGGGGGGCTGCAGACACCCGGAGCAGGGGAGAGCTGTGGGTTGCTGCGAGGGATGGTGGCACAGGTGCCCAGTAGGCTGGATTCGGGGGGGCTGGAGGACGGGGAGCTGGAGGCAGGTTCGGGGGGGGCTGGGGATGCTCGGGGGGGCTGGAGGACGGCTGGCTGGAGGCAGGTCCGGGGGGGCTGGGGATGTTCAGGGAGGCTGAAGGACAGGGGGCTGGAGGCAGGTCCGGGGGGGCTGGGGATGTTTGGGGAGGGCTGGAGGATGGGGGGCTGGAGGCAGGTCCTGGGGGGGCTGGGGGATGTTCTGGGAGGGCTGGAGGACGGGGGGCTGGAGGCAGGTCTTGGGGGGCTGGGGATGTTTGGAGGGCTGAGGACGGGGGGCTGGAGGCAGGTCCGGGGGGGCTGGGGATGTTCCGGGGGGGCTGGAGGACAGGGGGCTGGAGGCAGGTCCGGGGGAGCTGGGGATGTTCGGGGGGGCTGGAGGACGGGGGGCTGGAGGTAGGTCCGGGGGAGCTGGGGATGTTCCGGGGGGGCTGGAGGACGGGGGGCTGGAGGCAGGTCCGAGGGGGCTGGGGATGTTCAGGGAGGGCTGGAGGACGGGGGGCTGGAGGCAGGTCTCGGGGGGGCTGGGGATGTTCAGGGAGGGCTGGAGGACGGGGGGCTGGAGGCAGGTCTCGGGGGGGGCTGGAGGACGGGGGGCTGGAGGCAGGTCCGGGGGGGCTGGGGATGTTCGGGGGGGGCTGGAGGACGGGGGGCTGGAGGCAGGTCTCGGGGGGGCTAGGGATGTTCAGGGAGGGCTGGAGGACGGGGGGCTGGAGGCAGGTCCGGGGGGGCTGGGGATGTTCAGGGAGGGCAGGTCTCGGGGGGGCTGGAGGCAGGTCTGGGGGGGCTGGGGATGTTCGGGGGGGCTGGAGGACGGGGGGCTGGAGGCAGGTCTGGGGGGGCTGGGGATGTTCGGGGGGGCTGGAGGACGAGGGGCTGGAGGCAGGTCCGCGGGGGCTGGGGATGTTCAGGGAGGGCTGGAGGACGGGGGGCTGGAGGCAGGTCTCGGGGGGGCTGGAGGACGGGGGGCTGGAGGCAGGTCCGCGGGGGCTGGGGATGTTCAGGGAGGGCTGGAGGACGGGGGGCTTGGAGGCAGGTCTGGGGGGCTGGGGATGTTCAGGGAGGGCAGGTCTCGGGGGGGCTGGAGGCAGGTCCGGGGGGGCTGGGGATGTTCGGGGAGGGCTGGAGGACAGGGGGCTGGAGGCAGGTCTGGGGGGGCTGGGGATGTTCGGGGGGGCTGGAGGACAGGGGGCTGGAGGCAGGTCCGGGGGGGCTGGGGATGTTCAGGGAGGGCTGGAGGACGGGGGGCTGGAGGCAGGTCTGGGGGGGCTGGGGATGTTCGGGGGGGCTGGAGGACAGGGGGCTGGAGGCAGGTCCGGGGGGGCTGGGGATGTTCAGGGAGGGCTGGAGGACGGGGGCTGGAGGCAGGTCTGGGGGGCTGGGGATGTTCAGGGAGGGCTGGAGGACGGGGGGCTGGAGGCAGGTCCAGGAGGGCTGGGGATGTTCAGGGAGGGCAGGTCTCGGGGGGGCTGGAGGCGGGTCCGGGGGGGCTGGAGGACGGGGGGCTGGAGGCAGGTCCGGGGGGGCTGGGGATGTTCAGGGAGGGCTGGAGGACGGGGGGCTGGAGGCAGGTCCGGGGGGGCTGGGGATGTTCGGGGAGGGCTGGAGGACAGGGGGCTGGAGGCAGGTCTGGGGGGGCTGGGGATGTTCAGGGAGGGCTGGAGGACGGGGGGCTGGAGGCAGGTCCGGGGGGGCTGGGGATGTTCAGGGAGGGCTGGAGGATGGGGGGCTGGAGGCAGGTCTGGGGGGGCTGGGGATTGTTCGGGGGGGCTGGAGGACAGGGGGCTGGAGGCAGGTCCGGGGGGGCTGGGGATGTTCAGGGAGGGCTGGAGGACGGGGGCCTGGAGGCAGGTCTGGGGGGGCTGGGGATGTTCGGGGGCGGCTGGAGGCAGGTCTCGGGGCGGCTGGAGGCAGGTCTCGGGGGGGCTGGAGGACGGGGGGCTGGAAGGGAATCGGGGGGGGCTGCAGACACCCGGAGCAGGGGAGAGCTGTGGGTTGCTGCGAGGGATGGTGGCACAGGTGCCCAGTAGGCTGGATTCGGGGGGGCTGGAGGACGGGGAGCTGGAGGCAGGTCCGGGGGGGCTGGGGATGTTCAGGGAGGGCTGGAGGACAGGGGGCTGGAGGCAGGTCCGGGGGGGCTGGGGATGTTTGGGGAGGGCTGGAGGATGGGGGGCTGGAGGCAGGTCTGGGGGGGCTGGGGATGTTCTGGGAGGGCTGGAGGACGGGGGGCTGGAGGCAGGTCTGGGGGGCTGGGGATGTTCGGGGGGGCTGGAGGACGGGGGGCTGGAGGCAGGTCCGCGGGGGCTGGGGATGTTCAGGGAGGGCTGGAGGACAGGGGGCTGGAGGCAGGTCTCGGGGGGCTGGAGGCAGGTCCGGGGGGGCTGGGGATGTTCAGGGAGGGCTGGAGGACGGGGGGCTGGAGGCAGGTCTGGGGGGGCTGGGGATGTTCAGGGAGGGCTGGAGGACGGGGGGGGCTGGAGGCAGGTCCGGGAGGGCTGGGGATGTTCAGGGAGGGCAGGTCTCGGGGGGGCTGGAGGCAGGTCTGGGGGGGCTGGAGGACGGGGGGGCTGGAGGCAGATCTCGGGGGGCTGGGGAATTTCGCGGGGGCTGGAGGACGGGGGGCTGGACTGGAATCGGGGGGGGCTGCAGACACCCGGAGCAGGGGAGAGCTGTGGGTTGCTGCGAGGGATGGTGGCTCAGGTGCCCAGTAGCCTGGATTCGGGGGGGGGCTGGGGATGTTCAGGGAGGGCTGAGGATGGGGGGCTGGAGGCGGGTCCGGGGGGGCTGGGGATGTTCCGGGGGGGCTGGAGGACGGGGGGCTGGAGGCAGGTCTGAGGGGGCTGGAGGCAGGTCTCGGGGGGGGCTGGAGGACGGGGGGCTGGAAAGGAATTGGGGGGGGGGGGGGCTGCAGACACCCGGAGCAGGGGAGAGCTGTGGGTTGCTGCGAGGGATGGTGGCTCAGGTGCCCAGCAGGCTGGATTCGGGGGAACGTGGGGTGCAGGCGGCTCAGGACTCCCCCCTCTCTCCCCCCCAGAGCCATGGCAGAGCCGGCGCCCCCCGCGGCGGAGCTGGCCCTGCGGCGCCGCCTGCCCCCCCCGCCTGCCCCGGCGCCCGGGCGACGTCTACGTCAACATGCAGACGGATTTCAAGGCCCAGCTGAGCCGGTGCCAGAAGCTGCTGGGTCCCGGGGGCAGCTGCGCCGAGATCTGCATCCACGGGCTGGGCCTGGCCATCAACCGGGCCATCAACATCGCCCTGCAGCTCCAGGCGGGCGGCGCCGGCGCCCTGCGCCTGGCCGCCAACACCTCCACCGTCCCGCTGGCCGACGGGCTGGAGCCCCAGGGCGACGCGGACGGGCGCCCGCCCCTCGCCCAGGCCCGCAACAACTCTGCCATCCACATCCGGGTGTGCCGGGTCGCGCCCCCGCCCTGAGCGCGGGCCCCCGGTGCGGTGCTGGCACGGAGAGAGTCCCCGGAGCCTGGCCCTGGCGCTCGACCCCCAGCACGGACCCTGCCCCGGGAAACCCCTGTCCCCACACGGAGAGACTCCCCGGAGCCTGGCCCCGGACACCCCTGCTCCGGTGCCCAGGGACGGAGCCCCGGCACAGAGCTGGCCCCCCGACGTGGAGCTGGGGCATGGAGCCTGCTCCCGGAAACGTGTGCCCTGGCATGGAGTCTGGCCCTGGAAACCCCTGTCCCAGCACGGAGCCAGTGCACAGAGCCTGGTCTCCAGCACGGAGCCTGGCCCCGGACACCCCTGTCCTGGCATAGAGAGAGTCCCCGGAGCCTGGCCCCTGGCACGGACCCCGGCACTGGAACCCCCGTCTCGGCTCGGAGAGTGTCCCCGGCCCCTGGCACGGACCCTGGCGCTGGAACCCCCTGTCCCGGCACGGAGAGTGTCCCCGGCCCCTGGCACGGACCCTGGCGCTGGAACCCCCTGTCCCGGCACGGAGAGTGTCCCCGGCCCCTGGCACGGACCCTGGCGCTGGAACCCCCTGTCCCGGCACGGAGAGTGTCCCCGGCCCCTGGCACGGACCCTGGCCCTGGAAACCCCTGTCCCGGCACGGAGAGTGTCCCCGGCCCCTGGCACGGACCCTGGCCCTGGAAACCCCTGTCCCGGCACGGAGAGTGTCCCCGGCCCCTGGCGCTGGAACCCCCTGTCCCGGCACGGAGAGTGTCCCCGGCCCCTGGCACGGACCCTGGCGCTGGAACCCCCTGTCCCGGCACGGAGAGTGTCCCCGGCCCCTGGCACGGGCCCTGGCGCTGGAACCCCCTGTCCCGGCACGGAGAGTGTCCCCGGCCCCTGGCACGGGCCCTGGCGCTGGAACACCCTGTCCCGGCACGGAGAGTGTCCCCGGCCCCTGGCACGGACCCCGGCACTGGAACCCCCTGTCCCGGCACGGAGAGTGTCCCCAGCCCCTGGCACGGGCCCTGGCGCTGGAACCCCCTGTCCCGGCACGGAGAGTGTCCCCGGACCCTGGCACGGGCCCTGGCGCTGGAACCCCCTGTCCCAGCATGGAGAGTGTCCACGGCCCCTGGCGCTGGAACCCCCTGTCCCGGCACGGAGAGTGTCCCCGGCCCCTGGCACGGGCCCTGGCGCTGGAACCCCCTGTCCCGGCACGGAGAGTGTCCCCGGACCCTGGCACGGGCCCTGGCGCTGGAACCCCCTGTCCCGGCACGGAGAGTGTCCCCGGCCCCTGGCACGGACCCTGGCCCTGGAACCCCCTGTCCCGGCACGGAGAGTGTCCCCGGCCCCTGGCACGGACCCTGGCGCTGGAACCCCCTGTCCCGGCACGGAGAGTGTCCCCGGCCCCTGGCACGGACCCTGGCGCTGGAACCCCCTGTCCCGGCACGGAGAGTGTCCCCGGCCCCTGGCGCTGGAACCCCCCTGTCCCGGCACGGAGAGTGTCCCCGGCCCCTGGCACGGACCCTGGCGCTGGAACCCCCTGTCCCGGCACGGAGAGTGTCCCCGGCCCCTGGCACGGACCCTGGCGCTGGAACCCCCTGTCCCGGCACGGAGAGTGTCCCTGGAGCCCGGCCCCCAGCACAGACCCTGTCCCTGGAAGCCCCTGTCCCAGCTCGGAGCCAGTCCCCGGAGCCTGGCCCCGGAGCTCGACCTCCAGCACAGGGCCTGCTCCCGGAAACATGTACCCCGGCACGGAGCCGGCTCCCGGACACCCCTGCTCCAGCGCCCTGGGACAGAGCCCTGGCCCGTAGATGCCCCCGGAGCCAGCCCCTAGATCCCCTCCACTGGCACAGAGCTGCCACCAAGCACACCCGTCTGGCTATGTTTGGGGGGGGCACACTTGACCTTCACCCCCTTTCTGGACCACCCCCCACCCATCCGCTCCTCTCCTGCCCCCACCCAACCAAGACTGGATGCCGGAGCTTGACGGGACGCAGCTAGGGGGGTGGGATTTGGGGTGCTGGGGGGTGCTGGGGAAAGCCCCCTCTCCTGCCAGGACCTGGCTCATGGCCTGCACCTCTTGGATTGAACAATAAAAGCGACCAGTGGCTGGGTCAGCGCTGGGCTTCCCCGTGGCCCCTGTGTGACATCACTTGGGGGGCACTGCCTAACTCAGGTGGGGAATGGGGCGGGGCTGTCCCCTCTAGGGGGCGCTGGCTCCCACCCGGCCCCAGGGCAGGGACTGGCTGGCTCAGGGGGGCAGGGAATGGGGCAGGGGCCTGTCCCCTCTGGGAATTCGCGGGGGGGCCAGGCCAGCCCCTTCCTAACCATGTGAAGCCAGCGGCTAAATCCACATCCCCCACCGCGGGGCATAAACCAGGGTCTCCTGAGACCAGCTCACTCTAACCAGCTGCCCCACCCCAGAGGTGGGTGCACCTCAGGGCCGGGCAAGGGTCCCGGGGTGACTGGCCGCCCTGCCCCAGAGGTCTCAGCAGCAATGGGGAAGGGGCCCTACATAAACCCCCAAGACAGGGGCAATGAGCTAGAAATTCCCAGAGTAACAATCCAGATATAGTGACAGACCTGAGCCTAGAACCCAGGCTCGCGGCCCCCCCTGCTCTGACCCACCAGCCCCCACTCCCCTCCCAGTGCCGGGGAGAGAACCCAGGAGTCCTGGCTCCCAGCCCCGCCTGCTCTAACCCACCAGCCCCCACTCCCCTCCCAGAGCTGGGGAGAGAACCCAGGAGTCCTGGCTCCCAGCCCCGCCTGCTCTAACCCACCATCCCCCACTCCCCTCCCAGTGCCGGGGAGAGAACCCAGGAGTCCTGGCTCCCAGCCCCGCCTGCTCTGACCCACCAGCCCCCACTCCCCTCCCAGAGCCGGGGAGAGAACCCAGGAGTCCTGGCTCCCAGCCCCCCCTGCTCTAACCCACCAGCCCCCACTCCCCTCCCAGAGCCGGGGAGAGAACCCAGGAGTCCTGGCTCCCAGCCCTCCTGCTCTAACCACCAGCGCCCACTCCCCTCCCAGAGCCGGGGAGAGAACCCAGGAGTCCTGGCTCCCAGCCCCCCCTGCTCTAACCCACCAGCCCCCACTCCCCTCCCAGAGCCGGGGAGAGAACCCAGGAGTCCTGGCTCCCAGCCCCCGCGCTCTAACCACCAGCCCCCACTCCCCTCCCAGAGCCGGGGAGAGAACCCAGGAGTCCTGGCTCCCAGCCCCCACTGCTCTAACCCACCAGCCCCCACTCCCCTCCCAGAGCCAGGGAGAGAACCCAGGAGTCCTGGCTCCCAGCCCCCACTGCTCTAACCCACCAGCCCCCACTCCCCTCCCAGAGCCGGGGAGAGAACCCAGGAGTCCTGGCTCCCAGCCCCCCCCTGCTCTGACCCATCAGTCCCCACTCCCCTCCCAGAGCCGGGGAGAGAACCCAGGAGTCCTGGCTCCCAGCCCCCCCTGCTCTGACCCATCAGTCCCCACTCCCCTCCCAGAGCCGGGGAGAGAACCCAGGAGTCCTGGCTCCCAGCCCCCACTGCTCTGACCCACCAGCCCCCACTCCCCTCCCAGAGCCGGGGAGAGAACCCAGGAGTCCTGGCTCCCAGCCCCCCCTGCTCTGACCCACCAGCCCCCACTCCCCTCTCAGAGCCGGGGAGAGAACCCAGGAGTCCTGGCTCCCAGCCCCCCCTGCTCTAACCCACCAGCCCCCACTCCCCTCCCAGAGCCGGGGAGAGAACCCAGGAGTCCTGGCTCCCAGCCCCCCCTGCTCTAACCCACCAGCCCCCACTCCCCTCTCAGAGCCGGGGAGAGAACCCAGGAGTCCTGGCTCCCAGCCCCACTCCCCTCCCGGAGCTGGGGGAAGAACCCAGGTGTCCTGGCTCCCGCCCTGCCCCCGTGGGCGCTGGCTGCGTGTGCCAGTCACACCTGGCGCTGGCTCCGCAGGCCGGACGGAGGCCCTGCTCCCCGGCGGGCCGAGTTTGGCAGCCCACGCCGGGGGGCGCAGCCCCTGGCAGAGCGGGGATCAGGAGCCCTGGGGGGCTGGGCCGGGCTGGGGTGGCCCGGGCAGGGCCGGCACTCGCCCTCGCTGCCCTTTGCCCTGCTGCCCCCCGGTTGATGAGTGACCGGCTCTGGCGCCGGGGCCCGGCTCTGTTTGCCGAAGGCTCCTGGGTCGATGGCCCTGGCAGCCCCCGCGGCCTCGCTCCCTGCAGCCCGGCACGTATTCCCCACTGTTATCCTTGGCCCGGGCCCAGCGCGGGCCAGCAGCCGGCAGCCGCCGGGGGGGGGGTCCTGCCACTGCCTCCCCCGCCCCACACATGAGACGAGCTGGGGGGCACTCAGCCCAGCCAGGACTCCTGGGTTCTCTCCCTGGCTCCAGGAGGGGAGTGGGGGCTGGTGGGTTAGAACTGGGGGGGTACTGGGGACCAGGACTCCTGGGTTATCTCCCCAGCTCTGGGAGGGGAGTGGGGGCTGGTGGGTTAGAGCAGGGTGGGGGCTGGGGGCCAGGACTCCTGGGTTCTCTCCCCGGCTCTGGGAGGGGAGTGGGGGCTGGTGGGTTAGAGCAGTGGGGGCTGGGAGCCAGGACTCCTGGGTTCTTCTCCTGGCTCTGGGAGGGGAGTGGGGGCTGGTGGTTAGAGTAGGGGGGCTGGGAGCCAGGACTCCTGGGTTCTCCCCCAGCTGGGGGAACCGTGTTTAGGGGGTACAACACCATCCAAGCTGCAGTGGTGGGTCCCCGCCTCCCCAAACGCTCAGAGCGAGCCCCACGCGGGGCTCTGCGGAAGTGGATGGGGGTGTTTCTAGGGGTCGCGCTCCCCATCTGGGCCGTTCCGACCTGGTCGGTTTTATTCCACCTCTTGAAATATCTCGTTGGGAATGTCCCATCTTGTCCTAAGCTGTTACGCTCTGTGCCCACTACTCTCTGCCCCGCCCCAGAGGTGGGCGCATCTCAGCACCAGACCAGGGGTCCCCGGGTAACCGGCCGCCCCGCCCCAGAGGTGGGTGCATCTCAGCGCCAGGCGAGGGGTCCCTGGGTAACCGGCCGCCCCGCCCCAGAGGTAGCCGCATCTCAGCGCCAGGCGAGGGCTCACGCGCCCAGCCGGTGTGACAGACGCCTGGAGCCGCTGGACAGCGTCAGACTCTCACAGACAATCAGGTCCCCATTGTTAGCGGCTTCCTCTCGCCTGGGGATGATGGAAAATGAAGCGCTTGGTCCCTGCGGCTTCTCCAGGCTGCCCGACGCCTCTGCAGCCCGAACCCCAGGGCGGGGACGGACGCAAATCGGCCCCTGCGGGGACCCCCAGCCCCGGCGTACGTGTAGCCTTCCAGGTCATCTGAACCAGGGCCTGAGACTGAACCCAGGAGTCCTGGCTCCCAGCCCCCCCTGCTCTAACCACCAGCCCCCACTCCCCTCCCAGAGCCAGGGAGAGAACCAAGGAGTCCTGGCTCCCAGCCCCCCCTGCTCTAACCACCAGCCCCCACTCCCCTCCCAGAGCCGGGGAGAGAACCCAGGAGTCCTGGCTCCCAGCCCCCCCTGCTCAGACCCACCAGCCCCCACTCCCCTCCCAGAGACAGGGAGAGAACCCAGGAGTCCTGGCTCCCAGCCCCCCTGCTCTAACCCACCAGCCCCCACTCCCCTCCCAGAGCCGGGGAGAGAAC
Source organism: Gopherus flavomarginatus (assembly GCF_025201925.1). Lineage (NCBI taxonomy): Eukaryota > Metazoa > Chordata > Testudines > Testudinidae > Gopherus > Gopherus flavomarginatus. The sequence continues at coordinate 42,088 of NW_026114821.1, read as the reverse complement.
CCAGGAGTCCTGGCTCCCAGCCCCCTGCTCTAACCCACCAGCCCCCACTCCCCTCCCAGAGCCGGGGAGAGAACCCAGGAGTCAGATGATTTTAGGATCGATATTTCTTCCCCCGCCCTGCCGGTGCCCCTCACTCCCGACCCGCAGCCCCTGCAAGCCCAGCCCTGCCGGTGCCCCTCACTCCCGACCCGCAGCCCCCCTCGCCCGGCCCGGGCAGAAGTGCTCAGAAGCCAGACAGGTGTTTGTTCCAGAGGCTTCTCAGCAGCTCGTCGGGGTTGTGTTTTCACATGGCCCAAGGGCTGGGAACAAAGTGCCCACGCCAGGGGAGATGGCGGGGAGCCCGCTGGGCGCGTGCCGAGCTTGGCCCCTGCCACACCCTGCATGGCACTGAGCCCCACCCTGCCCCCTCCCCGACAGCGGAGAGAACCCAGGAGTCCTGGCTCCCAGCCCCCCTGCTCTGACCCACCAGCCCCCACTCCCCTCCCAGAGACAGGGAGAGAACCCAGGAGTCCTGGCTCCCAGCCCCCCCTGCTCTGACCCACCAGCCCCCACTCCCCTCCCAGAGACAGGGAGAGAACCCAGGAGTCCTGGCTCCCAGCCCCCCTGCTCTAACCCACCAGCCCCCACTCCACTCCCAGAGCCAGGGAGAGAACCCAGGAGTCCTGGCTCCCAGCCCCCCTGCTCTGACCACCAGCCCCCACTCCCCTCCCAGAGCCGGGGAGAGAACCCAGGAGTCCGGGCTCCCAGCCCCCCTGCTCTGACCCACCAGCCCCCACTCCCCTCCCAGAGCCGGGGAGAGAACCCAGGAGTCCGGGCTCCCAGCCCCCCTGCTCTGACCCACCAGCCCCCACTCCCCTCCCAGAGCCGGGGAGAGAACCCAGGAGTCCTGGCTCCCAGCCCCCCTGCTCTGACCCACCAGCCCCCACTCCCCTCCCAGAGCCGGGGAGAGAACCCAGGAGTCCTGGCTCCCAGCCCCACCTGCTCTAACCCGCCAGCCCCCACTCCCCTCCCAGAGCCGGGGAGAGAACCCAGGAGTCCGGGCTTCCAGCCCCACCCTACCCACCAGCCCCCACTCCCTGCCCAGAGGGCTGGGAGCCCGGACTCCTGGGTTCTCTCCCCGGCTCTGGGAGGGGAGTGGGGGCTGGTGGGTTACAGAAGTGGGGGCTGGGAGCCCGAACTCCTGGGTTCTCTCTCAGATCATGGAGGGGAGGGGAGATGGAGCGGGTGGGTTAGAGCAGGTGGAGGCTGGCAGCCAGGACTCCTGGGTTCTCCCCCCCCCAAACCACACCCCAGCTCCTGCCACCCAGGGCAGGGGGTACTGACAGCTGTCACTCCAAGCCCAGGGGCAGGGGATGGGTCAGGCCTTTGGCTTCCCCGCGCCGCCCCACCCCCCTCCATGCACCAGGCGACCTCGGGCCCGTAACCTGTCACTGCCTCGTGGCGCCGGGCCAGGAGCCGACGTGCGGCCGCCTGCATGGCCCTTTCCTCGAAGACACGGCCTCCGGCGGGGGCCTGAGGAAACCCCCCGGCTTCCTGCCCTCCCCCCCGCCGAGCCCCGTCTCTAAAGCGCCCGGCTCGGGCCGCGGCCCCCCGGCACATTCCTGCAGCCGGCCAGGCTCCCGCGACCTCGGGACGGGGAGTTCGGATGAAACATTAACTCCCAGCTTCGCTGCCCGCCCTGCGGAGACACAGAGCGGCGGGGAGCCGGCCGGGGGCCAGGGCGCGCTTGGCCTGGGGCCGGAGCCGCGCAGGCGATGCCCCCTCCCGAGTAGCCCGGACGCCCGCGGCCTCGCCGACTGCACGCCGGGATGGGAGCCCGGGGCCCCCACTAGGCCGTGAGGCGATGCAGACTGGATATGGGGAGATCTGGTGAGTAACCATGACCCGGACGCCTGGGTCCTGTCCCACAGCGAAGGCGACGGGGATGGGGGGGGTCTCATTCACTGGAGGGTCACTAAAGATGCACCCCCTCAAAAAAAATGAGAAAATGGAGAAAGGCCCCACATCCCAGCTCCCTGAGCCAGCTGGGACCCCCATTCTGAGGCTGGATACGAGGTGGTGCCCCCTAGACGGGACCGGCCCCCTGCCCCATTCCCCTCCGGCTCACCTCACTCACTGTGCAGCAGGCTCCAGGGTGCAAGGACTAACATGTATGGGGTCGGGGACTGGGATACAGAGCCGGGGAGAGAACCCAGGCATCCTGGCTCACAGCCCCCCCCTGCTCTGACCCATCAGCCCCCACTCCCCTCCCAGATCTGGGAAGAACCCAGGAGTCCTGATTCCCAGCACCCCCCTTGCTGTAATCCCCCAGCCCCCACTCCCCTCCCAGAGCCAGGGAGAGAACCCAGGAGTCCTGGCTCCCAGCCCCCCCTGCTCTAACCCACCAGCCCCCACTCCCCTCCCAGCACCCAGAAAATAACCCAGGAGTCCTGATTCACCCGACATACCCCCATGTGTAGATCTGTGCAATGCAATGGACCGGGGGTTGGGGGCGGGGGGGCTGTGGGGCAGGGTTGGAGTGGAGTGGATGGAGATGGATGCATGGAAAGAGGTGGGGATCACGTGGAGCACGATAGGAGAAGGCCAGGGGTCCATGCCCCTGACCCACAGGCAGGGCCCCACTCCGGGTAGCCACCTAGGGGGGTCCAGCCACAGAATCGGGGTGCCCGGTGGCTGACGCCGGTTGACGAGCAGAAGCTCTTTGAAAAGGGGCGATCGCAGGAGCATTTCAGATGCGTCTCCGGACGTCACCCCGACCCTTTCTGGCAGCGCCGGCTGGTAAACCGAGCCGGAGGGATTAGCCGGAGGAGCTCGGCGATGCCGCCGGAGAGGCCGTTTCGGGAAGAAGCAGGGCTCTGAAGCGGGAGAGATCTGGCCCGCCTACCCCGGAGATCTTTAAAAAACCCCACCAAACAGGAGGCGATTTGGGCTGAAGATGAGAGACCGGGAAGGGGTCTCCCCAGGAGCTCCCCAACGAGGGCCAGCTCCGAGCGCTGGATCCGAGTGCCTCCTCTGAGCTACGGGACACGCCGGGGCCATATTCCTCTGGCTGGCGCTTGGCTGAAACCTGGTGACCAAAGACAGGGAGTGCCTGGAGGGCACGCGGGATACCCGGCTCCGCGGTCCAGGAACCGTGACCGATGAGGGGAGGTTGGAAGAATCGGCCATGTGAAGTCTAGAGGAGACACAGCTGGGGCGGGAGATGGGTTTGGGGCTCGACTCTCCTGCACCAGGGTAGGACGGGAAGGCACCGATGGTTGGGGGACAACCCTCCTCCGTGAGGGACTGACAAAACCCTGGCAGAAATTGAGGGGAGAGCCCTCCCACCCATGCATTGCCTCTGCATGGAGACCTGCGTGATACAGGACGTCAGAGCCAATGGTCACCGCGGTTCCTTCCCCAACCAGCCGGTCACCTGGACAATGCCGGGGAAGGTCGAACCAGCCACCCATCACCGCCACCTCTGACTCTGCTGCCAAATCAGCTGGCGTCCAAATCAGAGTTAAACATCATCCCCCTGGGGAGGTGGACACTTGGGAGGGCAAAATACACGACAGAAGACGGAGGAGGCCGCTCTCGACAGCGTGGTGAAGGAAGCTGATCCCGATTCTGGAATCGTGGACCCATAAATTTCGCTCCTGGTGATGCCCCATCCTGCAGATCCTCCATTCCTCCCATCAACTATTACTGGTTTCCGGGAACTGTCCCCCAATGTCCCCGGCTTCAGCTCTGGCCAATATTCATCTTGTCTTTGAGAGCCAAACCCAAGCACCAAGAGGAAGCGGCAGGACACGGGTTAGATCTCCACCCTTACGCAGGAATCGGTTGGGTTGGGAGAAAGGGGGAAGACGTCAACAGAAATACCAAGGGACGAGACAAACGAGGCCAACAAGAGACAAGCATCCCATGCACGCCATAAAGAGATGGAGGATCTAGAAGCGGGAGGTCGGTTTTTTGTCAGCAAAGAGGAACATTAAAGGTTTTGTCACCGGAGCCTACAGGAGAAACCTCATCAACCCGCCGGAGATCCATTTCGAGGTCCATTTGAGCTTGAATCTAGAGCGAAGGACGTGTTTGCTAGGGTTGTCCATGTCTATCCTACTGCTGAGCGCCGTCGATGCTCATAACCCCGCAGGAAAAGATCGGCTCCTGCACCAAAAACATCCTCAAAAAAAACCCCACTGCTCATGGGAGCAGAAAACGCAGGGTGGAGGCGACCGAGAACGTGTTCGGAGACAGAAGAGACAAATGGCACCTCCTCTTGGGAAGATACGACAAGTGCCAGGCTTGCAAGACAAGGAGACAGGCCCGTAGTGAAAGGAGATTGGCTCCGGGTACGTTTCATAGTTGTGGAGAATTTTCAATTTACGCTCGTTTCCCGGGCGTTTTTTGTCTGAATTCGCTCTCCTGCGGTCGCGGTACCGCCACCGATCGGCTCCTTGGAAATTTCCGAGCCCGCGGTTCAGTGGGGCCCGATGGCAGGTCCCCTCCCGCGTCACAGGGGCAGGAGCTGGAAAGGGGGGGCTCTGAGTGTCCCCCATGAGTGCGGGGAAGAGGCAAAGCCTCCAGCCCGTGGCGAGGTGGTAGAATTAGCGGGCGGCTGATGGCGAGTCAGATGGACGGGGAGAGTCCCGTACGGAGTTACCGGTGGAGGAGTGTGTGGTGGATGGATGGATGGATGGATGGATGGATGGAGGAGTGTGGGGTGGACGGATGGATGGATGGATGGCTAGAGAAGTGGGCAGGATGAGGGAAGGATAGAGGGAGTGTGGAAGGATGGAGGAGGTGGGTGGTGGAGGGTGGGGGGATGGATGATGGATGGATGGATGGTGGAGGGTGGGGGGATGGATGATGGATGCATGGAGGGGTCCCTCTGGCTCACAACACTCCCCCCGCCAGGGCTCTGTGCTTTGCTGTTGTTACTGCTGGGACTCGCTGCATTAACTCGCTCCTCCCCGCTGCACCCCATCTGTGACACCCGAGTCATGGAGAAATTCATCAAGGAGGCCAGGGACACTGAGAACGCTGTGGTACGTCCCTAAACGCGTCAGCCCCAAGCGCCGGGCAAGGGGTCCCTGGGTAACCGGCCGCCCCACCCCAGAGGTGGCTGCATCTCAGCGCCGGGCGAGGGGTCACTGGGTAACTGGCCGCCCCGCCCCAGAGGTGGCTGCATCTCAGCGCCGGGCAAGGGGTCACTGGGTAACCGGCCGCCCCGCCCCAGAGGTGGGCGCATCTCAGCGCCGGGCGAGGGGTCCCTGGGTAACCAGCCGCCCCACCCCAGAGGTGGCTGCATCTCAGCGCCGGGCGAGGGGTCCCTGGGTAACCAGCCGCCCCACCCCAGAGGTGGCTGCATCTCAGCGCCGGGCGAGGGGTCCCTGGGTAACCGGCCACCCTGCCCCAGAGGTGGCTGCATCTCAGCACCGGGTGAGGGGTCCCTGGGTAACCAGCCACCCCGCCCCAGAGGTGGCTGCATCTCAGCACCGGGTGAGGGGTCCCTGGGTAACCGGCCGTCCCGCCCCAGAGGTGGCTGCATCTCAGCGCCGGGCGAGGGGTCTCGGGAGAACCAGCTCCATGGTGTCAGGCGACTTGGTCTCTTTACAGGAAGGTTGTACAAATTCTTGCAACTTATCAGAAGTTCTCACGGTGCCCGACACAAAGGTTAATTTTAACGAGTGGAAGAAAATGGATGTGAGTCTGAACAGGGCCTGGGGGAGTGGTGGGAGGGGAAGAGCTGGGGGTCTGATCTGGGGTGAGGGGATGCTGGAGGGGCCGGGGGTCTGACCTGGGGGGAGCTGAGGTGGAGAGACAGAGGGTCTGATCAGGGGAGCTGGACGGTCCAGGGGTCTGACCTGGGGGGGCTGGGGTAGCCCAGGGGTCTGATTTGGGGGTGGGATAGGGGAGCCTGGGGGTCTGATCTGGGGGTGCTGGGCAGGGGGAGCCCGGGGGTCTGATCTGGGGGTGCTAGGCTGGGGGAGCCCAGGGGTCTGACCTAGGGGTCGGATGGGGGAGCCTGGGGGTCTGATCTGGGGGTGCTGGGCTGGGGGAGCCCAGGGGTCTGATCTGGGGGGACAGGGAGTCTGACCTGGGGGGGCTGGGCTGGGGGAGCCTGGGGGTCTGACTTGCGGGGGCTAGGGGAACCCCGGGGGTCTGATCTGGGGGTGCTGGGCAGGGGGAGCCCGGGGGTCTGATCTGAGGGTGCTGGGCTGGGGGAGCCTGGGGGTCTGACCCTGCCCTCCCTCCCCAGAGGCAGACGCAGGCGGCGGAGGTGTGGGGGGGGCAGGCCCTCCTCTCGGCCGCAGTGCTCCGGGCCCGGGCCCTGGTCCCCGACCCCTCCCTGAACCAGCAGCTCGGGCGCACGTACAGCAACCTGCGCAGCATCACCCAGATCCTGCGCAGCCACGATGCCCAGGTGAGGGGCACCAGGGGAAGGGCGGGAACGGGGCTGGGAGCACAGAATGATGGATGGAGGCTGTGGGTGGTGGAGAGATGGACAGATCGATGGATGGATTCGTGGGGTGGGACAGTCAGATGGACGGATAGGCAGACGGATGTGTGGGGCAGGATGGGTGGATGGATGGATGGATGGATAGCTGTGTATGGGGATGGATGGATGCACGGACGGATGTGTGGGGTCTGATGGATGGATGGATGTGTATGGGGATGGATGGACGGACGGACAGATGGATGGATGGACAGACTGAAGGATGGATGGAGGGATGGATGGATAAATGAATGGAAGGACAAATGGATGGAGGGATGAGTGGGTAGGAGGATGGGTGGATGGATGGACAGATGGATGGATGGATAAGTGCGTAGGAGGGTGGATGGATGGATGAGTGGGTAGGAGGATGGCTGGATGGAAGGATGGATGGAAGGATGAGTGGGTAGGAGGATGGCTGGATGGAAGGATGGATTGAAGGATGAGTGGGTAGGAGGATGGCTGGATGGAAGGATGGATGGAAGGATGAGTGGGTAGGAGGATGGATGGATGGATGGATGAGTGGGTAGGAGGATGGCTGGATGGAAGGATGGATTGAAGGATGAGTGGGTAGGAGGATGGATGGATGGACAGATGGAGGGACGCATGGATGGGTGGATGGATGGACAGATGGATGGATGGATAAGTGGGTAGGAGGATGGATGGATGGATAAGGGGGTAGGAGGATGGATGGAAGGATGGATGGAAGGACAGATGGATGGATGGATGAGTGGGTAGGAGGATGGATGGAGGGATGGATGGATAAGTGGGTAGGAGGATGGATGGATGGCAGGATGGATGGAGGGATGAGTGGGTAGGAGGATGGATGGATGGATGGAAGGATGAGTGGGTAGGAGGATGGATGGATGGCAGGATGGATGGAGGGATGAGTGGGTCGGAGGATGGATGGATGGCAGGATGGATGGAGGGATGAGTGGGTAGGAGGATGGATGGATGGATGGAAGGATGGATGGAAGGATGAGTGGGTAGGAGGATGGATGGATGGAAGGATGAGTGGGTAGGAGGATGGATGGATGGCAGGATGGATGGAGGGATGAGTGGGTAGGAGGATGGATGGATGGCAGGATGGATGGAGGGATGAGTGGGTAGGAGGATGGATGGATGGATGGATGGATGGAAGGATGAGTGGGTAGGAGGATGGGTGGATGGATGGACGGATGGATAGAAGGATGTGTGGGTAGGAGGATGGATGGATGGCAGGATGGATGGAGGGATGACTGGGTCGGAGGATGGATGGATGTATGGCAGGATGGATGGAGGGATGAGTGGGTAGGAGGATGGATGGATGAGTGGGTAGGAGGATGGCAGGATGGATGGAGGGATGAGTGGGTAGGAGGATGGATGGATGGAGGGATGTGTGGGTAGGAGGATGGATGGATGGCAGGATGGATGGAGGGATAAGTGGGTAGGAGGATGGGTGGATGGAAGGATGAGTGGGTAGGAGGATGGATGGATGAGTGGGTAGGAGGATGGCAGGATGGATGGAGGGATGAGTGGGTAGGAGGATGGATGGATGGAGGGATGAGTGGGTAGGAGGATGGATGGATGGCAGGATGGATGGAGGGATGAGTGGGTAGGAGGATGGATGGATGGCAGGATGAGTGGGTAGGAGGACGGATGGATGGAGGGATGAGTGGGTAGGAGGACGGATGGATGGCAGGATGGATGGAGGGATGAGTGGGTAGGAGGATGGATGGATGGCAGGATGGATGGAGGGATGAGTGGGTAGGAAGATGGATGGATGGAAGGATGAGTGGGTAGGAGGACGGATGGATGGAGGGATGAGTGGGTAGGAGGACGGATGGATGGCAGGATGGATGGAGGGATGAGTGGGTAGGAGGATGGATGGATGGAAGGATGAGTGGGTAGGAGGATGGATGGATGACAGGATGGATGGAAGGATGAGTGGGTAGGAGGACGGATGGATGGAGGGATGAGTGGGTAGGAGGACGGATGGATGGCAGGATGGATGGAGGGATGAGTGGGTAGGAGGATGGATGGATGGCAGGATGGATGGAGGGATGAGTGGGTAGGAAGATGGATGGATGGAAGGATGAGTGGGTAGGAGGACGGATGGATGGAGGGATGAGTGGGTAGGAGGATGGATGGATGGCAGGATGGATGGAGGGATGAGTGGGTAGGAGGACAGATGGATGGAAGGATGAGTGGGTAGGAGGATGGATGGATGGCAGGATGGATGGAGGGATGAGTGGGTAGGAGGATGGATGGATGGATGGATGGATGGAAGGATGAGTGGGTAGGAGGATGGATGGATGGCAGGATGGATGGAGGGATGAGTGGGTAGGAGGATGGATGGATGAGTGGGTAGGAGGATGGATGGATGGAAGGATGAGTGGGTAGGAGGATGGATGGATGGATGGATGGATGGATGGATGGATGGAGGGATGAGTGGGTAGGAGGATGGATGGATGGAGGGATGAGTGGGTAGGAGGATAGATGGATGGAAGGATGAGTGGGTAGGAGGATGGATGGATGGATGGATGGATGGAGGGATGAGTGGGTAGGAGGATGGATGGATGGATGGCAGGATGGATGGAGGGATGAGTGGGTAGGAGGATGGATGGATGGCAGGATGGATGGAGGGATGAGTGGGTAGGAGGATGGGTGGATGGAAGGATGGATGGAGGGATGAGTGGGTAGGAGGATGGATGGATGGCAGGATGGATGGAGGGATGAGTGGGTAGGAGGACGGATGGATGGAGGGATGAGTGGGTAGGAGGATGGGTGGATGGATGGACAGATGGGTGGATGGACGGACAGACGAATTTGTGGAGCAGGATGAAGCAGTGCCGGGGGAGGCAAGGCCAGAAGGGTAAATGTCCCCCGTAAAAGTGCCCTCCTCTAACCACAGCCCCCCTTCTCCCCCAGGTGGAGCCGGCCCTGCCCCCTGCCCCGCCCCCCACCCTCAGCGTCCGGACACTGGCCAAACTCCTCAGCGTCCACTCCAATTTCCTGCGGGGGCGGGTCAAGCTGTTCCTGACGGACGCCTGCAGGCCTGACACCAGGTGAGGGGCTCCCACCCAGCCCCGATCACCACAGCACTCCGCCCCCTCCCCCCTCGGAGCCTTCTTGCTGGCAGATGATTGACAGCCGCCAATCATCCACCCACTGGACAGCAGACATGGAGCCTTGGGAAAACCTCGCTTGGTGATTGACAGCTGTCAATCATCCTGGAGTATTGGCAGGAACTCAGCTTCTCTTGGCAGGGGTGTTAAACATTGATGGGTGACTGACAGCTGTCAATGACCCCAAGCCACACTGCCTAGACTGTTGCCAGCACATCACAGGAGAAATACAAAGATGATTGACAGCTGCCAATCATCCTGTGTTTGGTATTTGGAATTCCGCATGAATAAAGTGGTGGAGGAGGAGAACATTGCTACAGGGCAGCTGATGAAAGATTGACAGCTGTCAATCAACCCAGACTGCAGGGAGACAGACGAGCCGTCCTGGAAGAGGAGAGAGATCCAGCGAACTGATGCCTGTCACCCGGCCCCGAGCCTGGCATAGACCTCGCTGTCACCTCATGATTGACAGCTGTCCATCAGCCCTCTTACAGTGCAACGCAACGACCGGACCCCTCAATAACCAGCGGGAAGCTAGATCAGTCGAACTGACAGCTGTCAGTCTCTGAAGATTTGCATCCGGGGGTGGGGTAGGCAGGTGAGGGGTCCCTGGGTAACCGGCCGCCCCGCCCCAGAGGTGGGCGCATCTCAGCACTGGGCGAGGGGTCCCTGGATAACCGGCCGCCCCGCCCCAGAGGTGGCTGCATCTCAGCACCGGGCGAGGGGTCCCTGCGTAACCGCCCCCCCCCCAGAGGTGGGCGCATCACAGCACCGGGCGAGGGGTCCCTGGGTAACCGGCCCCCCACCCCAGAGGTGGGTGCATCTCAGCTCTGGGTGAGGGGTCCCTGGGTAACCGCCCCCCCCCAGAGGTGGGCGCATCTCAGCGCCGGGCGAGGGGTCCCTAGGTAACCGCCCCCCCCAGAGGTGGGCGCACCTCAGCGCCGGGCGAGGGATCCCTAGGTAACCGCCCCCCCCAGAGGTGGGCGCATCTCAGCACCGGGCGAGGGGTCCCTGGGTAACCAGCCCCCCCCAGAGGTGGCTGCATCTCAGCACCGGGCGAGGGGTCCCTGGGTAACCAGCCCCCCCCAGAGGTGGCTGCATCTCAGCGCCGGGCGAGGGGTCCCTGGGTAACCGCCCCCCCCAGAGGTGGGCGCATCTCAGCGCCGGGCGAGGGATCCCTGTGTAACCGGCCCCCCGCCCCAGAGGTGGGCGCACCCCGGCGCCGCTGGAGAAGGCGGGCACTGCTGGCCCGCTGACGGCTGGCGATCCCCCTGGACACAGATCTCGGCTGCACAGTCTGCAAGGGCGACACGGCCAGAGACTCGGAGGCGGCCGACGCGCCGGGGGTCCGGGCCACAGAGTTTATATTTGATATTAAGTTAAGATGGAAACAATTTGTGTTTCTCTCGTCTCTGCTAAGGGAGGGAGAGGATGGGGCAGCGGCCTGTCCCCTCTAGGGGGCGCCAGCTCCCACCCGGCCCCAGGGCGGGAACTGCCTGGGAGCCCGGACTCCTGGGTTCTCTCCCCGGCTCTGGGAGGGGAGTGGAGGCTGGCAGGTTAGAGCAGGGGGAGCTGGGAGCCAGGACTCCTGGGTTCTCTCCCCGGCTCTGGGAGGGGAGTGGGGGTTGGTGGGTCAGAGCACGGGGGCTGGGAGCCAGGACTCCTGGGTTCTCTCCCCAGCTCTGGGAGGGGAGTGGGGGCTGGGGGTTAGAGCAGTGGGGGGGGGGGCTGGGAGCCAGGACTCCTGGGTTCTCTCCCCGGCTCTGGGAGGGGAGTGGGGGCTGGTGGGTTAGAGCAGGGGGGCTGGGAGCCAGGACTCCCGGGTTCTCTCCCCGGCTCTGGGAGGGGAGTGGGGCTCGTGGGTTAGAGCAGGGGGGGCTGGGAGCCAGGACTCCTGGGTTCTCTCCCCGGCTCTGGGAGGGGAGTGGGGGCTGGTGGGTTTGAGCAGGGGGGGCTGGGAGCCAGGACTCCTGGGTTCTCTCCCCGGCTCTGGGAGGGGAGTGGGGGCTGGTGGGTTTGAGCAGGGGGGGCTGGGAGCCAGGACTCCTGGGTTCTCTCCCCGGCTCTGGGAGGGGAGTGGGGGCTGGTGGTTAGAGAAGGGGGGCTTGGAGCCAGGACTCCTGGGTTCTCTCCCCGGCTCTGGGAGGGGAGTGTGGGCTGGTGGGTTAGAGCAGGGGGGCTGGGAGCCAGGACTCCTGGGTTCTCTCCCCGGCTCTGGGAGGGGAGTGGGGGCTGGTGGTTAGAGCAGGGGGGGCTGGGAGCCAGGACTCCTGGGTTCTCTCCCCGGCTCTGGGAGGGGAGTGGGGGCTGGTGGTTACAGCAGGGGGGGCTGGGAGCCAGGACTCCTGGGTTCTCTCCCCGGCTCTGGGGAGGGAGTGGGGGCTGGTGGGTCAGAGCAGGGGGGGCTGGGAGCCAGGACTCCTGGGTTCTCTCCCCGGCTCTGGGAAGGGAGTGGGGGTTGGTGGGTTTGAGCAGGGGGGGCTGTGTTTGGCACAGGGACGGTTTCAGTTTCAATTCCCCCCCCCCCACTTACACACAGGATTAAAGCTAAGAACTTGGGGGTCGCGGTAGCATTGGGGTGGCTAAAAACTGCCGAGACCCGGGACCATGGACGACGCAGGGGACCCCTGGACATTCGCAAGCAGGGGAGGGAAATCCGACAGGAGCAGCTCCCCCCATGGAAAGTGTTATGGGGGGGAGACCTCGCGGGGGGGCGGCACCCCCCTCCCCCCATCCCCAGGCAAGGGAGGGGTAATTCGGGGCAAGGAGTGAAAACTGGGGCTGTCTCTGAAACACAGGCCCGCCCTGCCCCGCTCCCTGCCCCACAGCGCCCTCCAAGCACCGTGCCTGCCAGGGGAGAGCGCCCCCTGCTGAGCCCCCCATCCCTCCCTGCCCCACAGCGCCCCCTAGGGCCAGCCCCACCTGCCAGGGGAGAGCGCCCCCTGCTAAGCCCCCCTCCCTGCCCCACAGCACCCCCCTAGCACCCTGCCTCCCAGGGGAGAGCGCCCCCTGCTGGCCACCCCGCTTCCTGCCCCACAGCGCCCCCTAGCGCCCCACGGGGGCATCAGGCCCGGATCCAGGCCCTGTTTGTTTTTCACAAGGCAGAGCCCTGATAAGACCCCAGACTTGGTGGCACCTGGGGGGTGGGGGGGGGCAGGGTCTGCCAGGAAACCTTCTCCCTTGTCACAGGCCCCGCCCCCTTAACCCTTCCCTGCCTGAGCAGTGACAATCAGAGAGGGCAAAGTACAAGTCCTGGGGGCGGGGTGTTTTTAAAAACTGCCCCCCCACACACATACGCACCCCAGAGGTGGCTGCATCTCAGCGCCGGGCGAGGGGTCCCCGGGTAACCGGCCGCCCCGCCCCAGAGGTGGCTGCATCTCAGCGCCAGGCGAGGGGTCCCTGGGTAACCGGCCGCCCAGCCCCAGAGGTGGCTGCATCTCAGCGCCGGGTGAGGGGTCCCTGGGTAACCAGCCACCCCGCCCCAGACGTGGCTGCATCTCAGCGTCGGGCGAGGGGTCCCTGGGTAACCAGCCACCCCGCCCCAGAGGTGGGCGCATCTCAGCGTCGGGCGAGGGGTCCCTGGGTAACCGGCCGCCCCGCCCCAGAGGTGGCTGCATCTCAGCACCAGGCGAGGGGTCCCTGGGTAACCGGCCGCCCCACCCCAGACGTGGCTGCATCTCAGCGTCGGGTGAGGGGTCCCTGGGTAACCGGCTGCCCAGCCCCAGAGGTGGCTGCATCTCAGCGCCGGGCGAGGGGTCCCTGGGTAACCGGCTGCCCAGCCCCAGAGGTGGCTGCATCTCAGCGCCGGGCGAGGGGTCCCTGGGTAACCGGCTGCCCAGCCCCAGAGGTGGCTGCATCTCAGCGCCAGGTGAGGGGTCCTCGGGTAACCAGCCACCCCGCCCCAGAGGTGGCTGCATCTCAGAGCCGGGCGAGGGGTCCCTGGGTTACCAGCCGCCCAGCCCCAGAGGAGGCTGCATCTCAGCGCCAGGTGAGGGGTCCCTGGGTAACCAGCCGCCCCACCCCAGAGGTGGCTGCATCTCAGCGCCAGGCGAGGGGTCCCTGGGTAACCAGCCGCCCTGCCCCAGAGGTGGCTGCATCTCAGCGCCGGGCGAGGGGTTCCTGGGTAACCGGCCGCCCCACCCCAGAGGTGGCTGCATCTCCGCACCGGGCGATGGGTCCCCGGGTAACCGGCCGCCCCACCCCAGAGGTGGCTGCATCTCAGCGCCGGGCGAGGGGTTCCTGGGTAACCGGCCGCCCCACCCCAGAGGTGGCTGCATCTCAGCCATGCGATTAGCATGTGAATTACCCGGCCATTTTATTCCGTGCTCCGATGCCCCCTACAGGCCATGGACAGGAATATAGAGAGCGACAGTCGGAAACGTCCTTCGTCCTTCTCCTTTTCCCACAGCACAGAGCCCCAAAAGTGCCCCCCAGGCAGCCAGTCCCTGCCCGGAGCCCCCTAGAGGGGCCAGGCCCCTGCCCCACTCCCCGCCCCCCGAGCCAGCCAGTCCCTGCCCTGGGGCCGGGTGGGAGCCGGCGCCCCCTAGAGGGGACAGGCCCCTGCCCCGCTCCCCGCCCCCCGAGCCAGCCAGTCCCCACCCTGGGGCCGGGTGGGAGCCGGCGCCCCCTAGAGGGGACAGGCCCCTGCCCCGCTCCCCGCCCCCCTGAGCCAGCCAGCCAGGGGGTCACAGCACCCATAGGCCCGGTGAGCATTGGGGCTGCCAGGGGAGACCCCCGCCCATTCCTGGTAGCACAGGGCCCCCTGGCGCCACCCTGGCTGGGCCCAGGCAGGGCGGGGGGGGGCTGGACGTAGGTCCCAGCGGGGGAGGAGGCCTGGGTGTCACCGGTGGGTGGGTGGGAGCCCGGGTTTGTATCAGACACAAACAGCTCCCAGCACCAGGCGCCGACTCTGTGAGTGTCCCTAGGGGGAGGGGGATGGGGGGGTCTGTGAGAACCCCATAAACCCCCCACAGCGGCTGGTCCTAGCCCAGCCCAGGGGAGACAGCCTGCGGGTCGGGAGTGAGGGTCAGCGGCAGAGCTGGGGGCTGCGGGTCGGGAGTGAGGGGCACCGGCAGAGCTGGGGGGGCTGCGGGTCGGGAGTGAGGGGCACCGGCAGGGCTGGGCGGGGGGACAGGGCTGGGCTAGTAGGGGCTGCGGGTCGGGACTGAGGGGCACCAACAGAGCTGGGGAGGGGCAGGGCTGGGCTAGGAGGGGCTGCGGGTCGGGAGTGTGGGGCACTGGCAAAGCTGGGGGGGCAGGGCTGGGCTAGCAGGGGCTGCGGGTCAGGAGTGAGAGGCACTGGCAGGGCTGGGGGGGGCAGGGCTCGGCTAGCAGGGGCTGCGGGTCGGGAGTGAGGGGCACTGGCAGGGCTGGGGGGGGGCAGGCCTGGGCTAGCAGGGGCTGCGGGTCGGGAGTGAGGGGCACCGGCAGAGCTGGGGGGGCCCAGGGTTGGGCTAGCAGGGGCTGCGGGTCGGGAGTGAGGGGCACTGGCAGGGCTGGGGGGGGGGGCAGGGCTCGGCTAGCAGGGGCTGCGCGTCGGGAGTGAGGGGCACCGGCAGAGCTGGGGGGAGCAGGCCTGGGCTAGCAGGGGCTGCGGGTCGGGAGTGAGGGGCACCGGCAGAGCTGGGGGGAGCAGGCCTGGGCTAGCAGGGGCTGCGGGTCGGAAGTGAGGGGCACCGGCAGGGCTGGGGGAGCCCAGGGCTGGGCTGGCAGGGGCTGCGGGTTGGGAGTGAGGGGCACCAGCAGGGCTGGGGGGGGCAGGGCTGGGCTAGCAGGGGCTGCGGGTTGGGAGTGAGGGGCACTGGCAGGGCTGGTGGGGGCAGGGCTGGGCTGGCAGGGGCTGCGGGTCGGGAGTGAGGGGCACCGGCAGGGCTGGTGGGGGCAGGGCTCGGCTAGCAGGGGCTGCGCGTCGGGAGTGAGGGGCACCGGCAGAGCTGGGGGGGCAGGGCTCGGCTAGCAGGGGCTGCGGTTCGCGAGTGAGGGGCACTGGCAGGGCTGGGGAGGGCAGGCCTGGGCTAGCAGGGGCTGCGGGTCGGGAGTGGGGGGCAGCAGCAGAGCTGGGGGGGCAGGGCCGGGCTAGCAGGGGCTGTGGGTCGGGAGTGAGGGGCACCGGCAGGGCTGGGTGGGGGGCATGGGGGGAGCCGGTGTGTACGTGACTCTGGGGGACGCGCTATCAGGTCCCAGCCCCACCCCACCCCCACCCCCACCCTTATCACCCCAGCCAGGCTCTGGCCCTTCCCAGCCCCAGGGCCCCCCCAGCCGGCAGCCGGGGCCTGGGACCTCGTGGCCTGGCTTCCCCTCCCCCTGCGCTGCCCTGAGGGGACAGAGACCCCTCCACCAATTCCAGGTGCTCTCCCCACCCAATCGCCCCCTAGCCCCCTCCAGCCCCTTTCTGCCCTCCTGACCTCCCCCCATATCTCAGCTCCTCCACCAGCTCGCCCAGGGCCGGGGAGGGGCTCTGTCCCCTGGCCATGGGGCCAGCCCCCGCGCTGCCCCTTAGTGCCCCCGGCAGCCCGGCGCCAGGCAGTCAAATCAATACGGCCCCAGCAGCCTTTGCACCCGGGCCGCTGGGACAGACACGTGGTAACCGCCCCCCCTGCCCCCTAGTCCTGCCAGTGCCCCTCACTCCAGACCCACAGCCCCTGCCAGCCCAGCTCTGCCCCCCCACCAGCTCGGCCGGTGCCCCTCACTCCCGACCCGCAGCCCCTGCTAGCCCAGCTCTGCCCCCCCACCAGCTCGGCCGGTGCCCCTGCAGCCCCTGCTGTTCTCGGGGGGGGCAGATAAAGGGGAACCCTCCTGGCTCCTCACTGACCAGCCCCTGGGGCCGTCTCTCTCCCCAGGACACGAGGAGGCTGCAATGGAGACGCTGAGATCCCTGCTCCGGCGTGCGGTAGGGCCGGGCTTCGAATCATCCCTAGGGACCCCAACAGTCCACGGTCCCCGGCGCCCCCCACTCCCACACCACAGCCCCCTGCCAGCCCAGTCCTGGGCCCTCCAATGCTGCCGGTGCCCCTCACTCCCGACCCGCAGCCCCTGCCAGCCCAGCCCTGCCGGTGCCCCTCACTCCCGACCCGCAGCCCCTGCTAGCCCAGCCCTGCCCGCCCCAGCTCTGTGGGTGCCCCTCACTCCCGACCCGCAGCCCCGCCCGCCGTGACCCCCATCTCCCCCACAGGGCGGCGAGCGGCCCAGCCGACGCTCCTACACCATCTACAGGAACGTGGAGGGGCCGGGCGGGGAAGGGGCCGGGGGCCTGGAGCTGAAGGTAGCCGAGCGGGAGGAGCAGACGCTGGCCGGGGAC
The DNA here is from genome assembly GCF_025201925.1 of Gopherus flavomarginatus. Taxonomy (NCBI): domain Eukaryota; kingdom Metazoa; phylum Chordata; order Testudines; family Testudinidae; genus Gopherus; species Gopherus flavomarginatus. The sequence goes on along the minus strand of NW_026114821.1, from coordinate 25,206 downwards.
ATGGCCGCCCTGGTGGTCCCCGGCCCGCAGGACCGGACCAAAGCCTTGACCTACGTGGTGCTCAGCGCCCTGCTCATCTTCACTGTGGGTAAGCCCCGCCCCCTGGCCTGAGAGCTCCGCCCCCTGGCCCAAGAGCTCCGCCCCTTGGCCTGATAGCTCCGCCCCCTGGCCCGACAGACCCACCCTCTGACCAGAGCTCCGCCCCCTGGACAGATAGCCACGCCCCTGGGTCAGAGCTCCACCCTCTGGACTGAAAACCCCACACCCTGGGCTCCCTGCCCTGCCTGGCGGACTAAGAGCCCCCCCCTGCCCCCTGTGCCCGTGCCCCCCGTGCCCACGTCCCCGTCTCCCCCGGGCAGCGTTCCTGCTGGGCTACGTGGCCCTGCGCGGCAGCTGCCCGTCGTGCGCGGGGCTGCGGGGCGACCTGCTGGCCGTGGTGAGCGACGAGGGGGCGGCCGAGGAGTCGCCGGGACCGGGGCCCCCCCCTCTACTGGGCCGACCTGAAGGAAATGTTCCAGAAATACCTGCGGGAGGAGAGCATCGAGAGCACCATCCGGTGAGCCCCCCAGAGAGCCCTCGGGCCCCATAGAGCCTCCCCAGAAACCCATTGGCCCCTGAGCGCCACCCCCCCGAAAGTCCCCCTGAGAGCCTCCAGCCCCCCCAGCCCCCCAAGACCCCCCAGAGAGTCCCTGCCCCCTGAGAGCCCCCCAGCCCCTCAGAGCTCCCCGGAGCCCCCCAGAGATCCCCCCATGCCCCCGAGAGCCCCCCAGCCCCTCAGAGCTCCCCGGAGCCTCCCAGAGATCCCCCCATGCCCCCAAGAGCCCCCCAGCCCCTCAGAGATCCCCTTCCCCACTGGGACTCCCTGCTACCACAGATCCTCCCACAGGGACTCCCCACCCCACAGGGATCCCCATGTGCCCCATCAAGAAGCCTGCCCCACAGATTCCCCCTCCAACCCCCAGAGTCACCCCTCACCCCCACTCAGAACAGGGCCTCCCTTCTCTGAGCCACCCCACAGAGACCCCAAATCCCCCTCTGCCATCCCTCCTCAAAACCCCCCCTTCTAAAACACGGGGGACCCCCCATCCCCAATTTGCCCAGCATGGCTAGAGCGGTCGAGATTCGGGGTGGGTCATATGCCCCCAGCTGCCGCCTGACCCCTCCCCTCTTCTGTCGTCCCCCCCCCAGGTGGGTAAGCGAGGGCCCCCACTTCCCCGGCTCGCCCCGCATGGACGCCCTGACCCACAAGGTGCTGGAGAGTTTCACGTCCTACAGGCTGGACCGGGCCTGGACCGATACCCACTACGTGGGGCTGCAGCGTCCGGACAGGTCTGACCGGGGGGGACATGGGGAGGGCGAGGAGGGGGGACCCATGGGGGAGGGGGGAAGAGGTGCTCAGCGGCAAATGGGGGGGCTGGGCTGGCTGGGCTCTGATGCCCCCCCTCGCCCCCAGGATGAACCCCAACTTCCTGCATCAGCTGGACCCGCAAGGGGGGGTCCTGGAGAAACTACCCCTGGAGGACCCCGAGATGTACTGCCCCTACAGCGCCCCCGGCAACGCCACGGTAACGCCCCCTGGCAACGCCTCGCCTCCTCCGGGTCCTGCCCCTACAGCGCCCCTGGCAACGTCATGGTAACGCCCCACGGCAACACCCTGCCTCCCCTGGGTCCTGCCCCTACAGCGCCCCCGGCAACGCCACGGTAACGCCCCCTGGCAATGCCTCACCTCCCCCGGGTCCTGCGCCTACAGCACCCCCGGAAATGCCACGGTAACGCCCCCGGCAACACCCTGCCTCCCCTGGGTCCTGCCCCTACAGCGCCCCCGGCAACGCCATGGTAACGCCCCCTGGCAACGCCTCGCCTCCCCCGGGTCCTGCCCCTACAGCGCCCCTGGAAATGCCACGGTAACGCCCCCGGCAATGCCCCACCTCCCCCAGGTCCTGCCTCAAGAGAGCTCCCGGCAACAGCATGGTAACGCCCCACGGCTACACCCTGTCTCCCCCGGGTCCTGCCCCTACAGCGCCCCCGGCAACGCCACTGTAACACCCCTGGCAACGCCTCGCCTCCCCTGGGTCCTGCTCCAAAAGCGTCCCCGGCAACGCCACGGTAACGCCCCCCGGCAATGCCACGGTAATGCCCTCCGGCAGCACCACAGTAACACCACCGGCCTACCCCCTGCCTCTCCCGGGTCCTGCCCCTCCAGCACCCCCGGTAATGCCACGGTAACGCCCCCTAGCAACGCCCTGCCTCCCCCGGTCCTGCCCCTTTAGCGTCCCAGCAACGCCACAGTAATGCCCCCTGACAACACTACGGTAAAGCCCCTGGTAACCCCCCTGCCTCCTCCAGGTCCTGCCCCTACAGTGCCAGCTGCAACACCACGGTAACGCATCACGGCAATGCCATGGTAACATCCCCGGCAACGCCCCGCCTCCCCCGGGTCCTACCCTACAGCGCCCCCGGCAACACCACAGTAATGCCCCCCGGCAACCCCCTGCCTCCCCCAGATCCTGCCCCTACAGTGCCCCCGGCAACGCCACGGTAACGCCCTTGGCAACGCCCCTCCTCCCCGGGTCCTGCCTCTACAGCGCCCCCGGCAATGCCACGGTAACGCCTCCACCCTGCTGCTCCCAACTTGCCCCCATCCCCACCCACCAGCCCTCTTCCTGACCCTGGCAGTGCTGGTTTTGGGTGGGTGTCCGCCCCCACCCACGCTCTCCCCCATCTGTCTCCCCAGGGGGGGCTGGTCTATGCCAACTATGGGCGCCAGGAGGATTTTGACGCCCTGGGACAGAAGGGAGTGAACCCCCAGGGCCACCTCGTCATCGTCAGGGTGGGAGAGATCAGCTACGCAGAGAAGGTGAGCCCGGACGCCTGGGCTCTCTCCCCGGCTCTGGGAGGGCAGTGGGGGCTGGTGGGTCAGAGCAGGGGGGGCTGGGAGCCAGGACTCCTGGGTTCTCTCCTCAGCTCTGGGAGGGGAGTGGGGGCTGGTGGGTCAGAGCAGAGGGGGCTGGGAGCCAGGACTCCTGGGTTCTCTCCTCAGCTCTGGGGGGGGAGTGGGGGCTGGTGGGTCAGAGCAGGGGGGGCTGGGAGCCAGGACTCCTGGGTTCTCTCCTTTCCTCCAGGTGGCGAACGCAGACACTGCCCAGGCCCGGGGGGTGCTGATCTACCCTGACCCCTGGGACATCCCCCAGGATCCGAGGAAAGCCGGCCTGTCCCAGAACCGGGCGGTTTATGGACACGTGAGTGCCGGCGCGGGGGGGAGGACGAGGAGGGGTCTGCATGGGACGTGGTGAATGAGGGGATGAGGGGCAGCTTGCCCTGGGACATCGATCCCCATCAAGCTAACGGAGCGACTGATTCAGGCCCTGATTAATAACAAATTGAAGGGGTGTTTCACGTAGTTCATGCCCATCCCCGTGTTTGCGCTACAGGGATCTCTTCACGCTAACGAGCTCTCTCTCTAACGAGATGACCGGGCTGCCATTAACAGGCATTAGACTCCCGTCTGCTTCCAAATTGGTCCTGCCCCAGTGAGCTCAAACATTAACCTGGGCTTCAACCAAACGAAAGGCCTTCAAAACTGGCTAGCTGATAGATCTCCGGACGTACCTGGAGCCGGTTGCGCTCTGCAGCGGGGGCAGCGTCGGTTCCTGGGGGGGCTTCTTCCCCGTCTCTCTCCACGACCTGCAAGCAGATGAGTCGAGCTCAGTTAGGCAGGGAGCAGGAGGGGCAGGTCCGGCCTCCGTCCCTCACCTGCTGTCTCTGCCCCCACCACAGGTTCACATGGGGACCGGTGACCCCTACACCCCTGGCTTCCCCTCCTTCAACCACACCCAGTTCCCCCCAGTCCAGTCCTCGGGGCTGCCCCGCATCCCCGTCCACCCCATCAGCGCCAGCACGGCTGCCCGCCTCCTCAGGTAAATGGGGGGCCAGGACTCCTGGGTTCTCTCCCCGGCTCTGGGAGGGGAGTGGGAGCTGAGGGGTCAGAGCAGGGGGGCTGGGAGCCAGGACTCCTGGGTTCTCTGCCCGGCTCGGGGAGGGGAGTGGGGGCTGGTGGGTCAGAGCAGGGGGGCGGGGAGCCAGGACTCCTGGGTTCTCTCCTCAGCCCCGTGACCCCCTGTTCTCCCCCCCTCCAGTAAGCTGACAGGGCTGGCCGCCCCTCGGGACTGGAAGGGGCGCCTGGCCGACATCCCATATCGCCTTGGGCCCGGGGACCCAGGCGTCCGGGTGCACCTGCAGGTGAACAACGTCAAGACTCCTACCATGATCAGTAACGTCTTCGGCTGCATCGAGGGGCGATTTGAACCCGGTGAGGCCGGGGGAGGGGTCGGGATGGGATGGGGTCTCTGTGGGGTGGGGTGGAGAGTGGGGGGGGAGAACTGATGGGGGGCAGGAAGGGGCGGGGCTGGGGGGTTAGGTGTGTGGGTTTTAGTGGGGGGGGCACCTGGGAATGAGGGGGGCACAGAGAGGTGGAGGGATGGGGTGGGGACAGTGGGGCAGAGAAAGAGGTGGAGGGCTGGGCCTGGGGGAGCTGTGTGGGGACTGGGGGGAGAGGCGTATGGGATGGGGGGCTGGGGCTGTCGAGGGGGAGTCTCCTTTCCCCCTAATCTTGGCTCCTGCCCCACCCCCACAGATCACTACGTGATCATCGGGGCTCAGCGGGACGCTCTGGGCCCGGGGGCGGCCGGCTCGGGCGTGGGCACGGCCCTGCTCCTCGAGTTAGCCCGGACCTTCTCCGCCATGGTGCGCAACGGTAAGGGGGCAGGGCTGGCACCAGGTGGGGCAGGGGGCGGGGCTAGATGAAGGGGGCAGGGCTGGCACTAGGTGGGGCAGGGGGCGGGGCTAGATGAAGGGGGCAGGGCTGGCACCAGGTGGGGCAGGGGGTGGGGCTAGCTGAGGGGGCGGAGCTGGCACCACATAGGGCAGGGGGTGGAGCTAGCTGAGGGGGCGGAGCTGGCACCACATAGGGCAGGGGGTGGAGCTAGCTGAGGGGGCGGAGCTGGCACCAGGTGGGCGGGGCCTCCCCCGCGCTGGAAGACTCCTCCCCTGTCATACCCCCAGTGGCCATCAGGTGGGGACCTCGCTCCTGCCAAGAGCTGAGAGGGGAATATTTATCAGCCTGTCAAAAAAGATGGCCGCCTTAAAGGGGTGAGCTTAAAGTTCCCCGGGGAACTTCAGGACTCCTTGGTTCTCGGGACGGGGGGGGCACATGTCCCCCCATTTCTGTCCATTTCTCTCCCCAGGCTTCCAGCTCCGCCGCACCCTGCTCTTTGCTAGCTGGGACGCAGAAGACTTCGGCCGGGTGGGCTCCACCGAATGGCTAGAGGTGACCCGGACGCCTGGGTCCCCGCTGCAGGGCTGGGGGGGGTGTTTCCACCTACAGGGGCCCACCAGTCCCATTCCCTCCTGCAGCCAACAAGTCCAGGAGGGGAGTGGGGGCTGGGAGCCAGGACTCCTGGGTTCTCTCCTCGGCTCTGGGAGGGGAGTGGGGCTGGTGGGTTAGAGCAGGGGGGGCCGGGAGCCAGGACTCCTGGGTTCTCTCCCTGGCTCTGGGAGGGGAGTGGGGGGCTGGTGGGTAGAGCAGGGGGGCTGGGAGCCAGGACTCCTGGGTTCTCTCCCGGCTCTGGGAGGGGAGTGGGGGCTGGTGGGTAGAGCAGGGGGGCTGGGAGCCAGGACTCCTGGGTTCTCTCCCGGCTCTGGGAGGGGAGTGGGGGCTGGTGGATTAGAGCAGGGGGGCTGGGAGCCAGGACTCCTGGGTTCTCTCCCGGCTCTGGGAGGGGAGTGGGGGCTGGTGGGTAGAGCAGGGGGGCTGGGAGCCAGGACTCCTGGGTTCTCTCCTCGGCTCTGGGAGGGGAGTGGGGCTGGTGGGTTAGAGCAGGGGGGGCCGGGAGCCAGGACTCCTGGGTTCTCTCCCCGGCTCTGGGAGGGGAGTGGGGGCTGGTGGTCAGAGCAGGGGGGGCTGGGAGTCAGGACTCCTGGGTTCTCTCCCCGGCTCTGGGAGGGGAGTGGGGGCTGGTGGGTCAGAGCAGGGGGGCTGGGAGCCAGGATTCCTGGGTTCTCTCCCCAGCTCTGCGAGGGGAGTGGGGGCTGGTGGGTTAGAGCAGGCGGGGCTGGGAGCCAGGACTCCTGGGTTCTCTCCCCGGCTCTGGGAGGGGAGTGGGAGCTGGTGGTTAGAGCAGGGGGGGCCGGGAGCCAGGACTCCTGGGTTCTCTCCTTGGCCATCAGGAGGCTCTGGGCTCCCCTTGGTGGTAAGATGGGGGAATAGCAGCTACCATCACTGAGATAGGGGACTACTTACTTTGGAGCCCCCGAACTGACCCCTTCCACCAAAACCTCCCCTCCTGACCAGGGCTATCTCAGCATGCTGCACCTCAAAGCCATGGCCTACATCAGTCTGGACAATGCTGTGCTAGGTACGTGACTGGGGGCCCGGACTCCTGGGTTCTCTCCCCGGCTCTGGGAGGGGAGTGGGGGCTGGTGGGTTAGAGCAGGGGGGCTGGGAGCCAGGACTCCTGGGTTCTCTCCCCGGCTCTGGGAGGGGAGTGGGGGCTGGTGGGTTAGAGCAGGGGGGCTGGGAGCCAGGACTCCTGGGTTCTCTCCCCGGCTCTGGGAGGGGAGTGGGGCTGTTGGGTTAGAGGAGGCAGTGTCTGCCCCAGTTTCCCCCTCTCTATTATAAACTTAACTCTATCAAGGTCCGTGGGAGGGGGTGACTGCAAGCTTGGGGCTTAGCCTCAGGGGATAGGGGAGGGGCACATCAACCCCCCCACACACACACAGTGGGGGTGGGAATTAAGGTTCCACCACTGGACCCCCTTTCCACCCTGATGGGTTTCTCTCCCCTCCGCTGAACCTCAGGAGATGACAAATTCTACGCCAAAACCAGCCCCTTGCTGACCAGCCTCATCGAGAACGTCCTCAAACAGGTGAGGGGCAGCCCCAGATGCCTGGGATCTCTCCCCGGCTCTGGGAGGGGAGTGGGGGCTGGTGGGTTAGAGCACGGGGGCTGGGAGCCAGGACTCCTGGGTTCTCTCCTGGCTCTGGGAGGGGAGTGGGGGCTGGTGGTTAGAGCAAGGGGGGCTGGGAGCCAGGACTCCTGGGTTCTCTCCCCAGCTCTGGGAGGGGAGTGGAGGCTGGTGGTTAGAGTAGGGGGGGCTGGGAGCCAGGACTCCTGGGTTCTCTCCCCGGCTCTGGGAGGGGAGTGGGGGCTGGTGGGTTAGAGCAGGGGGGCTGGGAGCCAGGACTCCTGGGTTCGCTCCCTGGCGCTGGGAGGGGAGTGGGGGCTGGTGGGTCAGAGCAGGGGGGCTGGGAGCCAGGACTCCTGGGTTCTCTCCCTGGCTCTGGGAGGGGAGTGGGGGCTGGTGGGTCAGAGCAGGGGGGGCTGGGAGCCAGGACTCCTGGGTTCTCTCCCCGGCTCTGGGAGGGGAGTGTGGGCTGATGGGTTAGAGCAGGGGGGGCTGGGAGCCAGGACTCCTGGGTTCTCTCCCTGGCTCTGGGAGGGGAGTGGGGGCTGGTGGGTCAGAGCAGGGGGGGGCTGGGAGCGAGGACTCCTGGGTTCTCTCCCCGGCGCTGGGAGGGGAGTGGGGGCTGGTGGGTCAGAGCAGGGGGGGCTGGGAGCCAGGACTCCTGGGTTCTCTCCCCGGCTCTGGGAGGGGAGTGGGGGCTAATGGTTAGAGCAGGGGGGCTGGGAGCCAGGACTCCTGGGTTCTCTCCCCGGCTCTGGGAGGGGAGTGGGGGCTGGTGGTTAGAGCAGGGGAGGGCTGGGAGCCAGGACTCCTGGGTTCTCTCCCTGGCTCTGGGAGGGGAGTGTGGGCTGATGGGTTAGAGCAGGGGGGGCTGGGAGCCAGGACTCCTGGGTTCTCTCCCTGGCTCTGGGAGGGGAGTGGGGGCTGGTGGGTTAGAGCAGGGGGGGCTGGGAGCCAGGACTCCTGGGTTCTCTCCCTGGCTCTGGGAGGGGAGTGGGGGCTGGTGGGTCAGAGCAGGGGGGGGCTGGGAGCCAGGACTCCTGGGTTCTCTCCCCGGCTCCAGGAGGGCAGTGGGGGCTGGTGGTTAGAGCAGGGCTCAGAGGTCATCAGGCCATATTGGCCCCTCTGAGGGTGGAAGGTCGGGGGTTAGAGTTCGAAGGTCACCTCTGTCTCCTCCCCCCGGCAGGTCGACAGCCCGAACCGCAGTGGCCAGACCCTCTACGAGCAGGTGACGTTCCCAGATCGGCGCTGGGCCAGCGAGGTGTAAGTGGGGCGTGACCTGCGGGGCAAGAGACCCTTCACCTCCGACCCTTCACCTTTGACCCCTGCCCTTTCAGTGCTGAGCCTACCCAATGGTGACTCTTCACCTTTGACCCTGACCTTCAGTGCTGAGCCTACCCAATGGTGACCCTTCACCTTTGACCCTGACCTTTCAGTGGTGACCCTTCCCAGTGGTGACCCTTCACCTCTGACCTTAAATATTCTCTACCTTTGATGACCCCTCACCTTTGACTCTGGTCCCGCCCCCTTTTCACACTGGCCCCACCCACTGGCCCCGTTGCCTCTGCCCCCCCATAACAGCGCAGGGCTCCCCCCGCTGGTCGCTCCGGGGATTGGCTCAGCCGGGCTCCGGGGCGCCCCCTGGGGGTCGTAACGGCTGGCCCCTAACGAACCTCCCCCTCATTAGCGGGTTTTCCCAGCCGCCCTGGCTGCTTCTGCCCCACGCCAGCCCCATCTCGGCATAGCCCTCGCCAAGCGTGACCCTTAACCTCTGACCGTCCTGCTTTTCCCCTAGACCCTAACCACCACTGACCCTTAACCTCTGACCCTGTAATCTGGACAGGGCTACCTCGCCCCTGCTGACCCCTAATCCCCCCCCACCAACCCTGACCCACTCTGATCCCCCCCCACCAGACCCATACAAATCTCCTGCCTGCCCCAAATCCTGCTGCTGCCCCCCGAAATCCTGAGTTGTTTGGGGCCGGGTATCCCTGATCTCAGAGCCCCCGGGGAAGGTTTTTGGGGAGCAGCCCTGGGTGGGACAATGGGGGAACCCCCAACCACAGCACCCCCCCCTTCTCCCTGAGTCTGATCCTGCCTCCTCCCGCCCCCAGGATCCGGCCCCTCTCCATGGACAGCAGCGCCTACCTCTTCACCGCCTTCGCGGGGGTCCCGGCCGTGGAGTTCTCCTTCGTCGAGGTGAGAGACCCTGGCAAGGTGCCCCCCAGATGGGTCAGTGCCCCTCACTCCCAACCTGCAGCCCCTGTCCCCCCCCAGCTCTGCCAGTGCCCCTCACTCCCGACCCGCAGCCCCAGCCCTCCCCAGCTCTGCCGGTGCCCCTCACTCCTGACCCACAGCCCCCTTGTACCCCAGCCCTGCCGATGCCCCTCACTCCTGACCTGCAGCCCCTGTCCCCCCCAGCTCTGCCGGTGCCCCTCACTCCTGACCTGCAGCCCCTGCTAGCCCGGCCCTGCCCCCTCAGCCCTGCCGGTGCCCCTCACTCCTGACCCGCAGCCCCTGCTAGCCCAGCCCTGCCCCCCCAGCCCTGCCAGTGCCCCTCACTCCCGACCTGCAGCCCATGTCCCCCCCAGCTCTGCCGGTGCCCCTCACTCCCGACCCGCAGCCCCTGCTAGCCCAGCCCTGCCCCCACCAGCCCTGCCGGTGCCCCTCACTCCCGACCCGCAGCCCCTGCTAGCCCAGCCCTGTCCCCCCAGCCCTGCCGGTGCCCCTCACTCCTGACCCGCAGCCCCTGCTAGCCCGGCCCTGCCCCCCAGCCCTGCCAGTGCCCCTCACTCCTGACCTGCAGCCCCTGCCAGCCCAGCCCTGCCCCCCAGCCCTGCCAGTGCCCCTCACTCCTGACCTGCAGCCCTGTCCCCCCCAGCTCTGCCGGTGCCCCTCACTCCTGACCTGCAGCCCCTGTCCCCCCCAGCTCTGCCGGTGCCCCTCACTCCTGACCCGCAGCCCTGTCCCCCCCAGCTCTGCCGGTGCCCCTCACTCCTGACCTGCAGCCCCTGTCCCCCCCAGCTCTGCCGGTGCCCCTCACTCCTGACCCGCAGCCCCTGCTAGCCCGGCCCTGCCCCCCCAGCCTTGCCAGTGCCCCTCACTCCTGACCTGCAGCCCCTGTCCCCCCCAGCTCTGCCGGTGCCCCTCACTCCTGACCCGCAGCCCCTGCTAGCCCGGCCCTGCCCCCCCAGCCCTGCCAGTGCCCCTCACTCCTGACCTGCAGCCCCTGTCCCCCCCAGCTCTGCCGGTGCCCCTCACTCCTGACCTGCAGCCCCTGTCCCCCCCAGCTCTGCCGGTGCCCCTCACTCCTGACCCGCAGCCCCTGCTAGCCCGGCCCTGCCCCCCCAGCCCTGCCAGTGCCCCTCACTCCTGACCTGCAGCCCCTGTCCCCCCCAGCTCTGCCGGTGCCCCTCACTCCCACCCCGCCGCCCCTGCCCCCTCCCAGCCCTGCCGGTGCCCCTCACTGCCACCCGCCGCCCCTGCCCCCCCCCAGCCCTACCGGTGCCCCTCACTCCCGACCCGCAGCTCCTGCTGGGGCCCCTCACTCCCTGGTTTTCCCGTCCCCACAGGACGCCCGCCCCTATCCGTTCCTGCACACCCAGGACGACACCTACGAGAACCTGAACGGGCTGCTCTTCGGGCGGCTGCCGGCCGTGGCCAAGTCGGTGGCCGAGGTCGTGGGGCAGCTGCTGATCCGCCTGAGTCACGACCACCTGCTGCCGCTGGACTTCGGCGCCTACGGAGACGTCCTGCTGCAGCGGATCGCAGAGTTCAACCCCTACAGCAGCGAGCTCAAGGTAGGGGGCTGGGGGGATCCACCCCACAACCGCCCCCAAGGGGATCTGGGGCTCCACTGATTGCCCCGGCTCTGGGAGGGGAATGGGGGCTGGTGGTTAGAGCAGGGGGGGCTGGGAGCCAGGACTCCTGGGTTCTCTCCCCGGCTCTGGGAGGGGAGTGGGGGCCGGTGGTTAGAGCAGGGGGGGCTGGGAGCCAGGACTCCTGGGTTCTCTCCCCGGCTCTGGGAGGGGAGTGGGGGCCGGTGGTCAGAGCAGCGGGGGCTGGGAGTCAGGACTCCTGGGTTCTCTCCCCGGCTCTGGGAGGGGAGTGTGGACTGGTGGTTAGAGCAGGGGGGGCTGGGAGCCAGGACTCCTGGGTTCTCTCCCCGGCTCTGGAGGGGAGTGGGAGCCGGTGGTTAGAGCAGGGGGGGCTGGGAGCCAGGACTCCCGGGTTCTCTCCCCGGCTCTGGGAGGGGAGTGGGGGCTGGTGGTTAGAGCAGGGGGCGCTGGGAGCCAGGACTCCTGGGTTCTCTCCCTGGCTCTGGGAGGGGAGTGGGGGCTGGTGGTTAGAGCAGGGGGGCTGGGAGCCAGGACTCCTGGGTTCTCTCCCCGGCTCTAGGAGGAGAGTGGGGGCACATATCCAGAAGCGTGGAAGCTGTGGGGGCTGGAAGGCCCCATGGAGGGCTGGGGCTGGTTGTGTCTCTCCCCCATTGATCCCCGTCACATCCCCCCTGCACACAGAGCCGCGGCCTGACCCTGCAGTGGATGTACTCGGCCCGGGGCGACTACACGCGGGCGGCCGAGAAGCTGCGCCAGGACATCTACAGCTCGGAGGAGAAGAACGAACGGCTGAACCGCATGCACAACGTCCGCATCATGAGGGTGAGCCGGGGGGGGGGGTCTGCATTGTCCCACAGCTCCCCAGCCCGCTGCCTGCTGGGAACTGGGAGCATGCGCCTTTCAGCTGTGCGGACACATGCAGCTACCCGCCGCATGCATTGGAGCCTGCATCAGTCCACGTCGGCGCATGCATCGGGCCTGGGCCACGTCAGCGCATGCATCAGGCCAGTCGCACATGCATCAGGCCGGGGCCGCATCGGCGCATGCATCGGGCCAGTCCCACATCAGCACATGCATCAGGCCAGTACCACAGCAGCACATGCATCGGGCCGGGGCCACGTCAGCGCATGCATCGGGCTGGTCCCGGGTCGGCGCATGCATCAGGCTGGTCCCACATCAGCACATGCATCGGGCCGGACCCGGGTCAGCGCATGCATCAGGCCGGGGCCACGTCGGCGCATGCATCAGGCCAGTCCCACAGCAGCACATGCATCGGGCTGGGGCCACGTCAGCGCATGCATCGGGCTGGTCCGGGGTCGGCGCATGCATCAGGCTGGTCCCACATCAGCACATGCATCGGGCTGGGGCCACATCGGCGCATGCATCAGGCCAGTCCCACATCAGCACATGCATCGGGCCGGACCCGGGTCAGCACATGCATCGGGCCGGACCCGGGTCAGCGCATGCATCGGGCCGGGGCCACGTCAGCACATGCATCGGGCCGGGGCCACGTCAGCACATGCATTGGGCCGGGGCCACGTCAGCGCATGCGTCGGGCCGGTCCCACGTCAGCGCATGCGTCGGGCCGGTCCCACGTCAGCGCATGCATCGGGCCGGGGCCACGTCGGCGCATGCATCAGGCCGGGCCCGGGTCAGCACATGCATCGGGCCGGGGCCACGTCGGCGCATGCATCAGGCCAGTCCCACATGAGCACATGCATCAGGCCGGGCCCAGGTCAGCACATGCATCGGGCCTAGGCCACGTCGGCGCATGCATCAGGCCAGTCCCACATGAGCACATGCATCAGGCCGGGCCCAGGTCAGCACATGCATCGGGCCTAGGCCACGTCAGCGCATGCCTGCCTGTTGCCTGGAGCCTGCGTCCCCTGCTGCATTTGTGGGGGTCAGACTCTGCTAAGCACCCCCCTTTCTCTCCCTCAGGTGGAGTTCTACTTCCTGTCCCCCTACGTGGCGGCCCCGGAGACCCCCTTCCGGCACGTCCTGCTCGGGCGGGGGCCCCACACGCTGCGGGCGCTGCTGGAGCACCTGCGCCTGCTGCGGGAGGCGCCCGGGCGCTTCGACGAGGGGCAGTTCCGGCGCCAGCTGGCCCTGGCCACCTGGACCCTGCAGGGGGCGGCCAACGCCCTCAGTGGGGAGGTCTGGGACATTGACATCAACTTCTGAGCCCCCTGTTCCCACCCCCCGGGTGCCCCCGATGGCTTCCCTGCGCCCCCCCGGGTCCCACCCGCTCCGATCCCCCCCATTCGCCCTGTGCGGCCTCCCAGCCGAGCTGCCTCCCTGCAGGGCCTCACCCCACTGAACCCCCAAATATCCCCCCCGTGCAGCCCTCTCCCCAAATCTCCGCACCCCCCTTCCTTGTCTACACCTCCCCCCCGAGGACCCTGTATTTCTCCTACACCCCCAGATCTGCATGCAAGGGGCACCCCTTTCCCTGCCCCCCAGCCCGCTGCCCCCCCCATTAATTTATCAGTGGCAGCGCCCACTATAAATGATTTCGTTTATTGCTAGGCGATAGATTTAATCCTTTGTCGGAAGCACCAGCTTCTATAGCCCCCCACCCCATCCCCGTGACCAATGGACACGCAGCATCCCTGGGAACCAATCACAGGCCGGCTCCCCAACATGGTCCCACCTCAGCACCCCCCAAAAAATCCATCACCAGCTGCAACCTCGGGCACCAGGACGCCTGGGTTCTCTCCCCGGCTCTGGGAGGGGAGTGGGGGCTGGTGGGTCAGAGCAGGGGGGGCTGGGAGCCAGGACTCCTGGGTTCTCTCCCCGGGTCTGGGAGGGGAGTGGGGGCTGGTGGGTTAGAGCAGGGGGGGCTGGGAGCCAGGACTCCTGGGTTCTCTCCTCGGCTCTGGGAGGGGAGTGAGGGCTGGTGGGTTAGAGCATGGGGGTGGGAGCCAGGACTCCTGGGTTCTCTCCCCGGCTCTGGGAGGGGAGTGAGGGCTGGTGGGTTAGAGCATGGGGGTGGGAGCCAGGACTCCTGGGTTCCTTCTCTACCCAGTCTATCTCTGTGCCTTATTTCCCCCTGCCCTAATGTGGGGGGATCCCCTCAGGCCAGGGCCAGCTGGGCAGGTCCCCCCGAGCCTGGAAGCTCAATAAAAATGGATGCTGCAGCTGCCTGTGTCTATTTCCAGGGGCCCCCAGCCCCTGAAACACGCCCCCAGCCCCCAGGTTTCCCGGGTATGGGGGGGAGGGGAAGGGGGCAGGAGCCTGTCCCCTCTGGTATCAGCCCCCATGTGCAGAGCTCACTGGGGCACCTCCCTCCCTTTGAGCCCCCCCACTCCACTGTCCCGCAGTTCGGGGCCACTTCGGGCTTCTTTCAAAACTGTATTTTTGCACCAACAACCAAACTCTCCAGGTAAAAACATTTCAAGTATCTGCCCCCCCACACCCCGCCCTGGCAGATTGCGGGGGAGGCAGGATTCAAGTATCACGCTGGGGGGCTGGGTGCTCAGGTGCATTGGAAGATTTCGGGGGGGCTAAACCCCTTTACTGCCCCCACCAAATTCCCAAGGGGGTCAGAGGTCAAAGCGGTGGGACCCCCCCCCCCCAAACAGCAGGTATCTCTGGGCAGGGGTCCCTGAGGAGGAGCCTAAGTGAAGTCCCCGCCCACAGGGGGAGGGGCTTAAGACTGGTTTCTGCCCGCCCCCGAGGGGAGGGGCATAATAGATTGACACCCCCTCACTTCGTCCTATGAAAAGGGTGGAGCTGGAAGGGCCCCACCCCCGTCCTCAACTGGACACACCCAGAAGGGGCGGGGCACAAGTCCTGGCTCCCCTCAGGCCCCTCCCAAGGGGGAGGGGCTTAAATGCTTGGCCACGCCCTCTGCGCGGAGCAGGCCTGAGTCTCTACGCCCGCCCGCCCCAAGATGGGAGGGGCTATGGGGGGGTCCTTCCCAATGGGGCGGGGCTTAGAGGACCCTACCCCAGGGGGAGGAGCAACAGCGCCCGAGCGAGGAGGGCGGGGCTTGTGCTCCTGGGACGGCCCCCGCCCCACGGCCCATCGCCCTCCGGGGCCCCTCAGCTGTGCCCGGCCTCGCTGAGGGGCACGTGCCGGACGGGGTGCAAGATCCAGTCCATCCTGGTGCTCCAGCCGCCGTGACGCGCCTCGTTCAGCCGCTTGCTGAAGCCCTCGAGCGCCTCCGGCTCGGCCGCGTCGAGCGCCAGCGTCCCGCGCAGGCAGCGACGGCGCCGAAGGGCTGCAGCCCCGAGCTCAGCGCCAGCGAGAACAGGCTGAGCACCACGTTGGCATCGTGCCGGATGGCCAGGTGGCCCGCGTAGCACATCTCCTGGAACCTGCCGGGGCGCCCTCCCCGTGCTGGGAGGGTGGGGTTAGAGATGGGGGGGCTGGGAGCCCGGACTCCTGGGTTCTCTCCCCGGCTCCAGGGCGGGGACTGGCTGGCTCAGGGGGGCAGGGAATGGGGCAGGGGCCTGTCCCCTCTAGGGGGTGCTGGCTCCCACCCGGCCCCAGGGCAGGGACTGGCTGGCTCCGGGGAGCGGGGAATGGGGCAGGGGCCTGTCCCCTCTAGGGGGCGCCAGCTCCCCCCCGGCCCCACGGCGGGAACCGGCTGGCTCCGGGGGGCGGGGAATGGGGGTCTCACCTGCCCGTTGTCCTTCACCGATGCCCAGAATGAAGGTGGCCGCGCAGTCCCCGGCGCAGGAGCAGGTCAACAGGTCGATGGCGTTGTCGTAACTGGACCAGAGAACCCGGGTTCAATCGCCCCCCCCCGGCCCGAGCCCCCAGCGGCCTGCCCTGTCCCCCTTGTTCCCGTCCTTCAGCCAGTGGTGCAGCGTGTGGCTATTGAACTGCAGCGCCCCCTTCAGGCTGCCCTTGCACTGGATCTGCATGATGGTGTGCGAGCTCTTCAGCACCTCAATCAGCCCCACGCCGTCCCCGATGGACAGGCAGCCGTAGGGCAGCATCCTGGGGGCAGAGGAGGAACGATCAGGCAGGAGCCCCCCTGACCCGGCGCTGAGATGCAGCCACCTCTGGGGTGGGGCAGCCAGTTACCCAGGGACCCCTCGCCCGGCGCTGTGATGCGCCCACCTCTGGGGCGGGGTGGCCGGTTACCCAGGGACCCCTCGCCCGGCGCTGAGATGCGCCCACCTCTGGGGTGAGGCGGCCGGTGACACAAGGACCCCTTGTCACAGAGTCCCCGGGTGCTGCTCTGGAACTGCTCCCCATAAACACCTAGAGGGGACAGGCCCCTGCCCCATTCCCCGCCCCCCCTGAGCCAGCCAGTCCCTGCCCTGGGGCCAGTGGGAGCCGGCGCCCCCTAGAGGGGACAGGCCCCCTGCCCCATTCCCCGCCCTGGGAGCCGGCGCCCCCTAGAGGGGCCAGACCCCTGCCCCATTCCCTGCCCCCCCAAGCCGGCCAATCCCCCCACCTCTTTGGCCCCCTTGCGGCCCTTGACGGACCAGATGGCGAGGCAGAGGCGGGCAGCGCGGGGCAGGTCCACGAGGTAGATGTCGTAGCAGAGCCATTCGTTCCATCTGGGGGTGAGGGACACAGGTTGGGGTCGCCGGCGGTGGCTTGGGGGGGAGTCCCCGACCCTGGTCCCGGCGGCCCCGCAACGCCCCCTGCTGAGACCCCTACCCCGCTCGCTACCTGGGGTTGGAACAGGGAACGCGCTGGGTGCTGATGTCGTCGCAAAGGGGCTCCCCGCCATGGTAAATCCCCGTCTGGACGTAGATCTGGGAAAGGGGAGAGAAGGCGCCATCATGCCAGGGGACCCTGGAGTCCGGGGTCCTGCCCCCGCTGCTCTAACCATCAGCCCCCACTCCCCTCCTAGAGCTGGGGAGAGAACCCAGGAGTCCTGGCTCCCAGCCCCCCCTGTTCTAACCCACCAGCCCCCACGCCCCTCCCAGAGCTGGGGAGAGAACCCAGGAGTCCTGGCTCCCAGCCCCCCCTGCTCTGACCCACCAGCCCCCACTCCCGTCCCAGAGCCGGGGAGAGAACCCAGGAGTCCTGGCTCCCAGCCCCCCCTGCTCTGACCCACCAGCCCCCACTCCCCTCCCAGAGCCGGTGGGAGAACCCAGGAGTCCTGGCTCCCAGCCCCCCTGCTGTAACCCACCAGCCCCCACTCCCCTCCCAGAGCTGGAGAGAGAACCCAGGAGTCCTGGTTCCCAGCCCCCCTGTTCTAACCCACCAGCCCCCACGCCCCTCCCAGAGCTGGGGAGAGAACCCAGGAGTCCTGGCTCTCAGCCCCTGCTGCTCTGACCCACCAGCCCCCACTGCCCTCACAGAGCTGGGGAGAGAACCCAAGCGTCCGGGCTCCCAGCCCCCACTTGCACCCCAGAGCCGAGGGGAGAACCCAGGAGTCCTAGCTCCCAGCCCCCCCTGCTCTAACCCCCCAGCCCCACTGCCCTCACAGAGCTGGGGAGAGAACCCAGGCGTCCGGGCTCCCAGCCCCCCCTCGCCGCCTAGAGCCGGGGAGAGAAACCAGGCATCTGGGGGCTCTTCCCTGCGCGGGCCCAGCCGGGGGGCCCATACCGAGGGGGGGGCCAGGGCCCCTCACTTTGTACTGGCTGAGCGGGCCAGGGGCCAAGCGGGGGCCCCAGGACTGAGCTGGGGGTGGCAGGGCTAAGCCAGGGTCCCAGAGTCGAGCTGGGGGTGGCAGGGCCAAGCTGGTGGGCCCAGGGCCGAGAGGGGGGCCCCAGAGCCAGGGCCCTCACCTTGTACTGGCTGAGTGGGCCAGGAGCCCCAGGACTAAGCCAGGGGTGGCAGGGCCAAGCCGGGGGTCCCCAGATCCAAGTGGGACCGGGCCCCTCACCTTGTACTGGCTGAGTGGGCCGGGGGCCGAGCGTGGGGCAGCAGTGCCGGGCCAGGCCGGGGGCCCCTCACCTTGCACTGGCTGAGCGGGCGGTCCCAGGGCCAGGTTGGGGGTCCCCCTCGGGCCCCTCACCTTGCACTGGCTGAGCGGGCGGTCCCAGGGCCAGGTTGGGGGTCCCAGGGCCAGGTTGGGGGTCCCCCTCGGGCCCCTCACCTTGCACTGGCTGAGCAGGCGGTCACAGGGCCAGGTTGGGGGTCCCAGGGCCGAGAGGGGGGCCCCAGAGCCGGGCCCCTCACCTCGTATTGGCTGAGTGGGCCGGGGGCCGAGTGGGGGGGCAGCAGTGCCGGGCCAGGCCGGGGGCCCCTCACCTTGCACTGGCTGAGTGGGCGGTCCCAGGGCCACATGGGGGTCCCCCTCAGGCCCCTCACCTTGCACTGGCTGAGTGGGTGGTCCCAGGGCCAGGTTGGGGGTCCCAGGGCCAGTTTGGGGGACCCCCTCGGGCCCCTCACCTTGCACTGGCTGCGGGGGCGGTCCCAGGGCCAGGTTGGGGGTCCCAGGGCCACATGGGGGTCCCCCTCGGGCCCCTCACCTTGCACTGGCTGAGTGGGGGTCCCAGGGCCAGGTTGGGGGTCCCCCTCGGGCCCCTCACCTTGCACTGGCTGAGCGGGTGGTCCCAGGGCCAGGTTGGGGGTCCCAGGGCCACATGGGGGTCCCCCTCGGGCCCCTCACCTTGCACTGGCTGAGCAGGTGGTCCCAGGGCCAGGTTGGGGGTCCCAGGGCCAGGTTGTGGGTCCCCCTCGGGCCCCTCACCTTGCACTGGCTGAGCGGGCGGTCCCAGGGCCAGGTTGGGGGTCCCCCTCGGGCCCCTCACCTTGCACTGGCTGAGCGGGCGGTCCCAGGGCCACATGGGGGTCCCCCTTGGGCCCCTCACCTTTCACTGGCTGAGTGGGCGGTCCCAGGGCCAGGTTGGGGGTCCCAGGGCCACATGGGGGTCCCCCTCGGGCCCCTCACCTTGCACTGGCTGAGCGGGCGGTCCCAGGGCCAGGTTGGGGGTCCCCTCGGGCCCCTCACCTTGCACTTGCTGAGTGGGCGGTCCCAGGGCCAGGTTGGGGGTCCCAGGGCCACATGGGGGTCCCCCTTGGGCCCCTCACCTTGCACTGGCTGAGTGGGCGGTCCCAGGGCCAGGTTGGGGGTCCCAGGGCCAGGTTGGGGGTCTCCCTCGGGCCCCTCACCTGGCACTGGCTGAGCGGGTGGTCCCAGGGCCACATGGGGGTCCCCCTTGGGCCCCTCACCTTGCACTGGCTGAGTGGGCGGTCCCAAGGCCAGGTTGGGGGTCCCAGGGCCACATGGGGGTCCCCCTTGGGCCCCTCACCTTGCACTGGCTGAGTGGGCGGTCCCAGGGCCAGGTTGGGGGTCCCAGGGCCAGGCTGGGGGTCCTCGGGCCCCTCACCTTGCACTGGCTGAGTGGGCGGTCCCAGGGCCAGGTTGGGGGTCCCAGGGCCACATGGGGGTCCCCCCGGCCTCCTGCAGGCAGCGCTGGAGCTGCGCGGGCGCCAGGTGCAGGCTGCGGCTCTGCCTGTGGATGGCGCCAGCGATCCCCTGCCCAGGCAGCGCGTCGTGTGGGGCCGGCAGCGTGTACTTCTGCTGGTCCAGGTGTGGGGCCACGATCACTCACACGGCCACCATCAGCCGGCCTGGGGGGGCAAGGGACAGGAGACACGGAAACTTGGGGGGCTGCCGTCTGCCCCCCATGCCAGACCTGCTTGCTCTGCCCCATGGGATCCAGACACCACCCCTGTCCCCGGCCCACCAGGACCCCCCTGCCCCACTGCCCAGACTTCCCACTGCCTTTGCCCCACACAGCCCCCCTCCTGCTGCCCCATGGTGTGCAGCCCCCCAGGGCAGCACAGGACCCCTTCTCCCTGCCCCACAGCACAGACCCCCAGGAAGCACAGGACCCCTTCCCCCAGCCCCACAGCACAGACCCCCAGGAAGCACCAGACCCCTTTCCCCAGCCCCATGGCACACAGACCCCCAGGGAGCACAAGACCTCTTCCCCCCATCCCATGGCAGGCAGACCCCCAGGGGAGCATGGGACCCCTTCCCCCCTCCCCACGGCATACAGACCCCCAGGGGAGCATGGGACCCCTTTCCCCCTCCCCACGGCACACAGACCCCCAGGGGAGCACGGGACCCCTTCTCCCTGCCCCACGGCACACAGACCCCCAGGGGAGCAGAGGACCTCTTCCTCCCACCCCACAGCCCACAGACCCCCAGGGGAGCACGGGACCCCTTCCTCCCACCCCACAGCCCACAGACCCCCAGGGGAGCACAGGACCCCCGCCTCACCTTTGTCCAGCTTGTTGTAGAGGTGTTTGGGCAGCTCGGGCCTGGACTCCACGTTGGGGGGGTAAACGTAGAAGGCCTGGCTGTGGGGCCCGCTGGCCTCCCGCGTCTCCACAGCCTCGCGGCACACGGCCAGGATGGAGCGACGGAAATTCTGCACCTCGGGGTCCTTCACCAGCTCGAACCTGCACATGGGCATCCCCATGGCGAAGCCTGGAGGGCAGGACGAGGGGGCTGAGACCAGACAGAGCCCCCCTCCGCCCCCCGCTGCTTCCCCCCCCAAATCTAGGCCTGGCCCCACTCACCGATCTCCCGGTTGAGGATTTTCTCCTCCCAGTTGCCAACCAGCTTGATGAGCTTGATGATGGGCTGGAACAGCCGCAGTTCGCAGAGCCGCCGGGACTCGTTGAAAAACTCCTCCCGCTCGGCCTCCTGGGTCACCCCCACGAAGATGTAGGAGGATTCGTCCTGAGGTGGGGAGGGCACAGACGCTGCGATCCGAACCCCCACGTCTCAGCCCCCTTCCCGAGCCGGGGCGAGAACCCAGGAGTCCTGGCTCCCAGCCCTGCTGCTCTGACCCACCAGCCCCTACTCCCCTCCCAGCGCCGGGGAGAGAACCCAGGAGTCCTGGCTCCCAGCCCCCCTGCTGTCACCACCAGCCCCCACTCCCTTCCCAGAGCCGGGGGGAGAACCCAGGAGTCCTGGCTCCCAGCCCCCCTGCTGTAACCACCAGCCCCCACTCTCCTCCCAGAGTCGGGGAGAGAACCCAGGAGTCCTGGCTCCCAGCCCCCCTGCTCTAACCCACCAGCCCCCACTCACCTCCCAGTGCCAGAGAGAGAACCCAGGAGTCCTGGCTCCTGGCCCCCCATGCTCTAACCCCTCTCCCCTCCCCCCCCGGCAGGGACGGGACCCAGGTGTCCGGCTCACCTGCAGCAGGTGGAAGAGGGGGTATTTGCGGGCCTCTCGGAAGAGCTCGTGTTTGATGCTCAGCAGCGCGGCCTCGCGCAGACACTCCAGGATGCGGCTGGGGAGACAGCAATCCACCATGATCTGGGGGGGCATGAGGTGCAGCCCCCACAGCTCCCCGGACGATGGCCGCGGGGGCATGGCTGTGCCGGGGGACCCCTGGGCCTGCTAGAGACCCAGCCCGGGAGTCAGACGTTGGGCCCACCTGCGGAAAGAGCGGACATGCCCCTCACTCCCGACCCAAAGCCCCCCCAGCTCCGTGGTTGCCCCTCACTCCCGACCCCCAGACCCCCCAGCACCCCTCACTCCCAACCCGCAGTCCCCCCAGCTCCGTGGTTGCCCCTCACTCCCGACCCCCAGACCCCCCAGCGCCCCTCACTCCCAACCCCCAGCCCCCCCAGCTCAGCCGGTGCCCTTCACTCCCGACGTGCAGCCCCCAGGCCTGTGTTCCCCCTGCCAGCTCTCCTGATTCCTCTCAATCCTGACATGACAAGAGACAGACCCTGCCCCAGCTGAGATCAGGGCCCCGTCGTGCCCAGACACACGGCCAGGGACAGACCCTGCCCCAGCTGAGATCAGGCCCCGTCATGCCCAGACACATGACAAGAGACAGACCCTGCCCCAGCTGAGATCAGGCCCCGTCGTGCCCAGACACACGGCCAGGGACAGACCCTGCCCCAGCTGAGATCAGGGTCCCGTCGTGCCCAGACACACGGCCAGGGACAGACCCTGCCCCAGCTGAGATCAGGCCCCGTCGTGCCCAGACACACGGCCAGGGACAGACCCTGCCCCAGCTGAGATCAGGGCCCGTCGTGCCCAGACACACGGCCAGGGACAGACCCTGCCCCAGCTGAGATCAGGGCCCCGTCGTGCCCAGACACACGGCGAGGGACAGACCCTGCCCCAGCTGAGATCAGGGCCCCGTCGTGCCCAGACACACGGCGAGGGACAGACCCTGCCCCAGCTGAGATCAGGGCCCCGTCGTGCCGGACGCAGCCCAGACACACGGCCAGGGACAGACCCTGCCCCAGCTGAGATCAGGCCCCGTCGTGCCCAGACACACGGCGAGGGACAGACCCTGCCCCAGCTGAGATCAGGGTCCCGTCGTGCCCAGACACACGGCCAGGGACAGACCCTGCCCCAGCTGAGATCAGGGCCCCGTCCTGCCCAGACACACGGCGAGGGACAGACCCTGTCCCAGCTGAGATCAGGCCCCGTCGTGCCCAGAAACACGGCCAGGGACAGACCCTGCCCCAGCTGAGATCAGGGCCCCGTCGTGCCCAGACACATGGCGAGGGACAGACCCTGCCCCAGCTGAGATCAGGGTCCCGTCGTGCCCAGACACCACGGCGAGGGACAGACCCTGCCCCAGCTGAGATCAGGGCCCCGTCGTGCCCAGACACACGGCGAGGGACAGACCCTGCCCCAGCTGAGATCAGGGCCCCGTCGTGCCCAGACACACGGCGAGGGACAGACCCTGCCCCAGCTGAGATCAGGGCCCCGTCGTGCCCAGACACACGGCGAGGGACAGACCCTGCCCCAGCTGAGATCAGGGCCCCGTCGTGCCGGACGCAGCCCAGACACACGGCCAGGGACAGACCCTGCCCCAGCTGAGATCAGGCCCCGTCGTGCCCAGACACACGGCGAGGGACAGACCCTGCCCCAGCTGAGATCAGGGTCCCGTCGTGCCCAGACACACGGCCAGGGACAGACCCTGCCCCAGCTGAGATCAGGGCCCCGTCCTGCCCAGACACACGGCGAGGGACAGACCCTGCCCCAGCTGAGATCAGGGCCCCGTCCTGCCCAGACACACGGCCAGGGACAGACCCTGCCCCAGCTGAGATCAGGGCCCCGTCGTGCCCAGACACACGGCCAGGGACAGACCCTGCCCCAGCTGAGATCAGGGCCCCGTCGTGCCCAGACACACGGCCAGGGACAGACCCTGCCCCAGCTGAGATCAGGGCCCCGTCGTGCCCAGACACACGGCCAGGGACAGACCCTGCCCCAGCTGAGATCAGGGCCCCGTCGTGCCCAGACACACGGCGAGGGACAGACCCTGCCCCAGCTGAGATCAGGGCCCCGTCGTGCCCAGAAACACGTCGAGGGACAGACCCTGCCCCAGCTGAGATCAGGGCCCCGTCGTGCCCAGACACACGGCGAGGGACAGACCCTGCCCCAGCTGAGATCAGGGCCCCGTCGTGCCCAGACACACGGCGAGGGACAGACCCTGCCCCAGCTGAGATCAGGCCCCGTCGTGCCCAGACACACGGCGAGGGACAGACCCTGCCCCAGCTGAGATCAGGGCCCCGTCGTGCCCAGACACACGGCCAGGGACAGACCCTGCCCCGGCTGAGATCAGGGCCCCGTCGTGCCCAGACACACGGCCAGGGACAGACCCTGCCCCAGCTGAGATCAGGGCCCCGTCGTGCCCAGACACACGGCCAGGGACAGACCCTGCCCCAGCTGAGATCAGGCCCCGTCGTGCCCGGACACACGGCGAGGGACAGACCCTGCCCCAGCTGAGATCAGGGCCCATCGTGCCCAGACACACGGCCAGGGACAGACCCTGCCCCAGCTGAGATCAGGGTCCCGTCGTGCCCAGACACACGGCGAGGGACAGGACCCTGCCCCAGCTGAGATCAGGCCCCGTCGTGCCCAGACACACGGCGAGGGACAGACCCTGCCCCAGCTGAGATCAGGGCCCCGTCGTGCCCAGACACACGGCGAGGGACAGACCCTGCCCCAGCTGAGATCAGTGCCCCGTCCTGCCCAGACACACGGCCAGGGACAGACCCTGCCCCAGCTGAGATCAGGGTCCCGTCGTGCCCAGACACACGGCCAGGGACAGACCCTGCCCCAGCTGAGATCAGGGCCCCGTCGTGCCCAGACACACGGCCAGGGACAGACCCTGCCCCAGCTGAGATCAGGGTCCCGTCGTGCCCAGACACACGGCCAGGGACAGACCCTGCCCCAGCTGAGATCAGGGTCCCGTCGTGCCCAGACACACGGCGAGGGACAGACCCTGCCCCAGCTGAGATCAGGGCCCCGTCGTGCCCAGACACACGGCCAGGGACAGACCCTGCCCCGGCTGAGATCAGGGCCCCGTCGTGCCCAGACACACGGCCAGGGACAGACCCTGCCCCAGCTGAGATCAGGGCCCATCGTGCCCAGACACACGGCCAGGGACAGACCCTGCCCCAGCTGAGATCAGGGTCCCGTCGTGCCCAGACACACGGCGAGGGACAGACCCTGCCCCAGCTGAGATCAGGCCCCGTCGTGCCCAGACACACGGCGAGGGACAGACCCTGCCCCAGCTGAGATCAGGGCCCCGTCGTGCCCAGACACACGGCGAGGGACAGACCCTGCCCCAGCTGAGATCAGGGCCCCGTCCTGCCCAGACACACGGCCAGGGACAGACCCTGCCCCAGCTGAGATCAGGGTCCCGTTGTGTCCAGACACACGGCGAGGGACAGACCCTGCCCCAGCTGAGATCAGGGCCCCGTCGTGCCCAGACACACGGCGAGGGACAGACCCTGCCCCAGCTGAGATCAGGGCCCCATCCTGCCCAGACACACGGCCAGGGACAGACCCTGCCCCAGCTGAGATCAGGGCCCCGTCGTGCCCAGACACACGGCCAGGGACAGACCCTGCCCCAGCTGAGATCAGGCCCCGTCGTGCCCAGACACACGGCGAGGGACAGACCCTGCCCCAGCTGAGATCAGGGCCCCGTCGTGCCCAGACACATGGCGAGGGACAGACCCTGCCCCAGCTGAGATCAGGCCCCGTCGTGCCCAGACACACGGCCAGGGACAGACCCTGCCCCAGCTGAGATCAGGCCCCGTCGTGCCCAGACACACGGCGAGGGACAGACCCTGCCCCAGCTGAGATCAGGGCCCCGTCGTGCCCAGACACACGGCGAGGGACAGACCCTGCCCCAGCTGAGATCAGGCCCCGTCGTGCCGGGCGCTGCCCAGACACACAGCGAGGGACAGACCCTAAGACACCAAAGTAATTTTGTTGCCTGCTAGTAGAGAATTGGGGGCTGAGGTGAACCCGTCTCTCCTACTCCGCTTTCAGGCCCCCTCACCATCATCAGGAGCCCGGCACACAGGAGCAGAGAAGCCGAAACTTCCTGGCAGGCAGCAGGATCCGTCCAGGAGGAGACAGAAATTCCCCAGACCTCCCGTTCTGGTTAACCCTTCACATCCCCTCAGCCTACCAAGCCTTCTGGCAGGATAACACCCAGGAACCGCTGCAGGATCATTTGTGCCGACTCCTGCCTCAGTTTCCCAGC
>NW_026114820.1:0-43085 GCF_025201925.1 Gopherus flavomarginatus | reverse complement strand
TCCAGCTCCAGGGGCCCAACCCCTGAGCGCCCGAACCATAGCTCCAGGGGCCTAACCCTCGGGGGCCCCAACCCGAGCTCCAGGGGCCCAACCTTTGGGGTCCTCAACCCCAGCTCCAGGGGCCCAACCCCTGAGCGCCCGAACCATAGCTCCAGGGGCCTAACCCCTGGGGGCCCCAACACCAGCTCCAGGGGCCCAACCCCTCGGGGCCCCAACACCAGCTCCAGGAGACCAACCCCTGGGGGCCCCAACACCAGCTCCAGGGGCCCAACCCCTGGGGGCCCCAGCACCAGCTCCAGGGGCCCAACCCCTGAGCGCCCGAACCATAGCTCCAGGGGCCTAACCCGCGGGGGCCCCAACCCCACCTCCAGGGGCCCAACCCCTCGGGGCCCCAACACCAGCTCCAGGAGACCAACCCCTGGAGGCCTCAACACCAGCTCCAGGGGCCCAACCCCAGAGCGCCCGAACCATAGCTCCAGGGGCCCAACCCCTGGGGGCCCCAACACCAGCTCCAGGGGCCCAAACCCTGAGCGCCCGAAACATAGCTCCAGGGGCCTAACCCCTGGGTCCCCAACACCAGCTCTAGGGACCCAACCCCTGGGGGCCCCACCACCAGCTCCAGGGGCCCAACTCCTGAGCGCCAAAATCATAGCTCCAGGGGCCTAACCTCTGTGGGCCCCAACACCAGCTACAAGGGCCCAACACCTGAGCGCCCGAACCATAGCTCCAGGGGGCCAACCCCTGGGGGCCCCAACACCAGCTCTAGAGGCCCAATCCCTGAGCGCCCGAACCATAGCTCCAGGGGCCCAACCTCTGAGGCCCGAACCATAGCTCCGGTAGCCTAACCCCTGGGGTTCGAACTCCAGCTCCAGGGGCCCAACCCCTGGGGGCCCCAACACCAGCTCCAGGAGCCCAAACCCTGAGCGCCCCAACCCCAGCTCCAGGGGCCCAACCCCTGGGGCCCTCGACCCCAGCTCCAGGGGCCCAACCCCTGAGCGCCCGAACCACAGCTCCAGGGGCCCAACCCCTGAGCGCCCGAACCAGAGCTCCAGGGGCCTAACCCCTGGGACCCCAACACCAGCTCCAAACCCCAGCTCCAGGGGCCCAACCCCTGGGGGCCCTAACTCCAGCTCCAGGGGCCCAACCCCTGAGCGCCCGAACCATAGCTCCAGGGGCCTAACCCCCGGGGGCCCCAACCCGAGCTCCAGGGGCCCAACCTTTGGGGCACTCAACCCCAGCTCCAGGGGCCCAACCCTGAGCGCCCGAACCATATCTCCAGGGTCCTAACCCCTGGGGGCCCCAACACCAGCTCCAGGGGCCCCACCCCTGGGGGTCCCAACACGAGCTCCAGGGGTCCCACCCCTGAGAGCCCGAACCATAGCTCCAGCGGCCTAACTCCTGTGGGCCCCAACAAAAGCTCCAAGGGCCCAACCCCTGAGTTCACGAACAATACTTTCAGGGGCCTAACCACTGGTGGTCCCAACACCAGCTCCAGGGGCCCAACCCTTGAGCGCCCGAATCATAGCTCCAGGGGCCTAAAACCTGGGGGCCCCCAACCCAGCTCCAAGGGCCCAACCCCTGAGCGCCCGAACCATAGCTCCAGGGGCCTAACTCCCGGGGACCCCAACCCCAGCTCCAGGGGCCCCACCCCTGGGGGTCCCAACACGAGCTCCAGGGGTCCCACCCCTGAGCGCCCGAACCATAGCTCCAGGGGCCTAACCCCTGGGGGCCCCAAAACCAGCTCCAGGTGCCCAACCCCTGAGCGCCTGAACAATACCTCCAGGGGCCTAACCCCTGGGGGCCCCAACACCAGCTCCAGGGACCCAACCCCTGAGCACTCGAACCATAGCTACAGGGGCCTAACCCCTGGAGGCCCCCACCCCTGCTCCAAGGGCCCAAAACCTGAGCGCCCGAACCATAGCTCCAGGGGCCAAACTCCTGGGGCCCCAACACAAGCTCCAGGGGCCCAAACCCTGGGGGCCCCAACACCAGCTCCAGGGGCCCAACCCCTGAGCGCCCGAACCATACCTCCAGGGGACTAACCCCCGGGGGTCCCAACCCCAGGTCCAGGGGCCCAAATCCTGGGGCGCACGACACCAGCTCCAGGGGCCCAACCCCTGAACGCCCGAACCATAGCTCCAGGGGCCCAACCCCTGAGCGCCCGAACCATAGCTCCAGGGGCCAAACCCCTGGGGCCCCAACACCAGCTCCAGGGGCCCAACCCCTGGGGGCCCCAAAACCAGCTCCAGAGGCCCAACAGCTGAGCGCCCTGAACCATAGCTCCAGGGGCCTAACCCCTGTGGGTCCGAACCCCAGCTCCAGGGTCCCAAACCCTGGGGGTCCCAACACCAGCTCCACGTGCACAACCCCTGAGTGCCCGAACCATAGCTCCAGGGGCCTAACCCCCGGGGGCCCTAACCCCAGCTTCAGTGGCCGAACCCCTGGGGGCCCCAACCCCAGCTCCAGGGGCCCAACCCCTGGGAGCCCCAACACCAGCTCCAGGAGCCCAAAACCTGCGGGCCCGAACACCAGCTCCAGGGGCCCAACCCCAGAGCACCCGAAACATAGCTCCAGGGGCCCAACCCCTGGGGCCCGAACACCAACTCCAGAGGCCTAACCCGTGAGCGCCCGAACCATAGCTACAGGGGCCTAACCCTTGGGGACCCTATACCAGCTCCAGGGGCCCAACCCCTGTGCGCCCCAAAACCAGCTCCAAGGGCCCAACCCCTGAGCGCCCGAACAATACCTTCAGGGGCCTAACCCCTGGGGGCCCCAACACCAGCTCCAGGGGCCCAACCCTTGAGCGCCCGAACCATAGCTCCAGGGGCCTAACCCCTGAGGGCCCCAACCCCAGCTCCAGGGGAATAACCCCCGGGGGCCCCAACCCCAGCTCCAGAGGCCCAACAGCTGAGCGCACGAACCATAGCTCCAGGGGCCTAACCCCTGTGGGTCCAAACCCCAGCTCCAGGGGCCAAACCCCTGTGGCCCTCAACCCCAGCTCCAGGGGCCCAACCCCTGAGCGCCCGAACCATAGCTCCAGGGGCCCAACCCCTGAGCGCCCGAACCACAGCTCCAGGGGCCTAACCCCTGGGGACTCAACACCAGCTCCAGGGGCCCAACCCCTTGGGGCCCCAACACCAGCTCCAGGGGCCCAACTCCGAGCGACCAAACCAAAGCTCCAGGGGCCTAACCCCTGGGGGCCCCAACCCCAGCTTCAGGGGCCCAACCCCTGGGGGCCCCAACACCAGCTCCAGGGGCCCAACCCCTGAGCGCCCGACCATAGCTCCAGAGGCCTAACCCCCGAGGACCCCAACCCCAGCTCCAGGGGCCCAACCCCTGGGAGCCCTAACACCAGCTCCAGGAGCCCAAACCCTGCGGGCCCCAACACCAGCTCCAGGGGCCCAACCCCAGAGCACCCGAACCATAGCTCCAGGGGCCCAACCCCTGGGGGCCCCCACACCAGCTCCAGAGGCCCAACCCCTGAGCGCCCGAACCATAGCTCCAGGGGCCCAACCGCTGAGCGACCGAACCATAGCTCTAGGGGCCCAACCCCTGAGCGCCTGAACCATATCTCAAGGGGCCTAACCCCTGGGGCCCCAACACTAGCACGAGGGGCCCAACCCCTGGGGGCCCCAACACCAACTCCTGGGGTCCAACCCCTGAGGGCCCGAACCATAGCTCCAGGGGCCTAACCCCTGGGGTCCCCAACAGCAGCTCCAGGGGTCCAACCACTGAGCGCCCGAACAATACCTCCACGGGCCTAACCCCTGGGGGCCCCAACACCAGCTCCAGGGGCCCAACCCCTGAGCGCTCGAACCATAGCTACAGGGGCCTAACCCCTGGGACCCCACCCCAGCTCCAGGGGCCCAAAACCTGAGAGCCCGAAACATAGCTACAGGGGCCTAACCCCTGGGGCCCCAACACCAGATCTAGGGGCCCAACCGCTGGGGGCCCCAACACCAGCTTCATGGGCCCAACCCCTGAGCGCCCGAACCATAGCTCCAGGGGCATAACCCCTGGGGGCCCCAACCCCAGCTCCAGGGGATCAACCCGTAGGGGCCCCAACACCAGCTCCAGGGGCCCAACCCCTGAGCGCCCGAACCATAGCTCCAGGGGCCGAACCCCCGGGGGCCCCAACCCCAGCTCCAGGGGCCCAACCCCTGGGGGCCGCAACAACAGCTCCAAGGGTACAACCCCTGAGCGCCCGAACCATAGCTCCAGGGGCCTAACCCCTGGGGCCCCAACACCACTTCCAGGGGCCTAACCTCTGTGGGCCCCAGCACCAGATGCATGCGCCCAACCCCTGAGTGCCCGAACAACACCTTCAGGGGCCTAACCCCTGGGGGCCCCAACAACCAGCTCCAGGGGCCGAAACCTAGAGCGCCCGAACCATAGCTCAAGGGACATAACCCCTGGGGGCCCCCATCCGAGCTCCAAGGGCCCAACCCCTGAGCGGCCGAACCATAGCTCCAGTGGCCTAACCCCTTGGGGCCTCAACACCAGCTCCAGGGGCCCAACCACTGAGCGCTCGAACCATAGCTCCAGGGAGCAAACCCCTGGGGGCCTCAACACCAGCTCCAGGGGCCCAACCCCTGAGCGCTCGAACCATAGCTACAGAGGCCTAACCCCTGGGGTCCCCCACCCCAGCTCCAAGGGCCCAAAACCTGAGCGTCCAAACTATAGCTCCAGGGGCCTAACCCCTTGGGGCCCCAACCTCAGCTCAAAGGGCCCAACCCCTGGGGGGCCTAACACAAGCTCCAGGGGCCCAACCCCTGAGCGCCCGAACCATAGCTACAGAGGCCTTACCCCTGGGGGCCCCCACCCCAGCTCCAAGGGCCCAAAACCTGAGCGCCCGAACCATAGCTCCAGGGGCCTAACCCCTGGGGGCCCCAACCTCAGCTCAAGGGGCCCAACCCCTGGGGGGCCCAACACAAGCTCCAGGGGCCCAATCCCTGAGCGCCCGAACCATAGCTCCAGGGGCCTAACCCCTAGGGGCCCCAACCCCAGCTACACGGGCCGAACCCCTGGGGGCCCCAACACCAGCTCCAGTGGTCCAAACCCTGGAGCCCTCGACCCCAGCTCCAGGGGCCCAACCCCAGAGCGCCCGAACCATGGCTCTAGGGGCCCAACCCCTGAGCGCCCGAACCATAGCTGCAGGGGCCTAACCCCTAGGGGCCCCAACCCCAGCTCCAGGGGCCCAACCCCTGGGGACCCCAACACCAGCTGCATGGGCCCAACCCCTGAGCGCCCGAACCATAGCTCAAGGGGCCGAACCCCCGGGGGCCCCAAACCCAGCTCCAGGGGCCCAACCCCTGGGGCCCTCGACCCCAGCTCCAGGGGCACAACCCCTGAGAGTCCGAACCATAGCTCCGGGGCCTAACCCCTGGGGCCCCAGCACCAGCTCCAGGGGCCCAACCCCTGGGGCCCCAACACCAACTCCAGGGACCCAGCCCCTGAGTGCCCGAACCATAGCTCCAGGGGCCTAATCCCTGGGGGCCCTATCACCAGCTCCAGGGGCCCAAACCCTGAGCGCCCGAACCATAGCTCCAGGGGCCTAAGCGCTAGGGGCCCCAACACCAGCTCCAGCAGCCCAACACGTGAGCGCCAGAACCATAGCTCCAGGGGACTAACCCCAGGGGGCCCCCAGCCCAGATCCAAGGGCCCAAAACCTGAGCGCCCGAACCATAGCTCCAGGGGCCTAACCCCTGGGGCCCCAACACCAGCTCCAGGGGCCCAACCCCTGGGGGCCCAAAAAATAGCTCCAGGGGCCTAACCCCTGGGGGGCCCCAACCCCAGCTCCAGGGTCCCAACCCCTGGCGGCCCCAACACCAGCTCCAGGGGCCCAACCCCTGAGCACCCGAACCATAGCTCCAGGGGCCTAACCCCCGGGGGCCCAAACCGCAGCTCCAGAGGCCCAAACCCTGGGGGCCCCAACACCAGCTCCAGGGGCCCAATCCCTGAGCGCTGGAACCATAGCTACAGGGACCTAACCTCTGGAACCCCAACACCAGCTCCAAGAGCCCAAACCCTTGGGGACCCCACCACCACCTCCGGGGGCCCAACCCCTGAGCGCCCGAACCAAAGCTCCAGGGGCCAAACCCCTGGGGGCCCCAACACCAGCTCCAAGGGCCCAACCCCTGAGCGCCCAAACCATAGCTCCAGGGGTCTAACCCCTGAGCGCCCAAACCATAGCTCCGTGCAGGAAATGCTCTGTGCATTACCCTGCGTGACGACATGGTGTCGCTGTTCCTCCATGCGGGGAAATGCTCTGTGTATTACCCTGTGTGGCTACATGGTGTCACTGTTGCTCCATGCGGGGAAATGCTTTGTGCATTACCCTATGTGGCCACATGGTGTCACTCTTGATCCATGCAGGAAATGCTCTGGGCATTACCCTGCATGGCCACACAGTGTTACTGTTGCTCCATGCGTGAAATGCTCTGGGCATTACTGTGATGGAGTGGGGATTATCTGTGTGGGGGATGGGAGAGCAGGGTGTGACTTTAGGTCAGGGGCCCCAAGACCAGCTCCAGGGGCCCAACCCTTGAGCGCTCGAACCATAGCTACAGGGGCCTAACTCCTGGGGGCCCCCACCCCAGCTCCAAGGGCCCAAAACCTGAGCGCCCTAACCATAGCTCCAGGGGCCTAATCCCTGGGGCCCCAACACCAGCTCCAGGGGCCCAACCCCTGGGGGCCCCAACACCAGCTCCAGGGGCCCAACCCCTGAGCGCCCGAACCATAGCTCTAGGGGCCTAACCCCTGGGGGCCCCAACCCCAGCTCCAGGGGCCCAACACCTGAGGACCCCAACACCAGCTCCAGGGGCCCAACCCGTGAGCGCCCGAACCACAGCTCCAGGGGCCTAACCCCAGGGGGCCCCAACCCAAGCTCCAGGAGTCTAAACCCTGGGGCCCTCGACCCCACCTCAAAGGCCCAACCCCTGAGCGCCTGAACCGTAGCTCCAGGGGCTCAACCCCTGAGACCCCGAACCATAGCTCCAGGGGCCCAACCCCTGGGGGCCCCAACACCAGCTCCAGGAGCCCAATCCATGAGCGCCCGTACCATAGCTCCAGGGGCCTAACCCCCGGGGGCCAAAACCCCAGCTCCAAGGGCAAAACCCCTGGGGGCCCCAGCACCAGCTCCAGGGGCCCAACCCCTGAGCCCCCGAACCATACCTCCAGGAGCCTAACCCCCAGGGACCCCAACACCAGCTCCAGGGGCCCAACCCCTGGGGGCCAGAACACCAGCTCCAGGGGCCCAACCCCTGAGCGCCCGAACCGTAGCTCCAGGAGCCTAACCCCTGGGGCCCCAACACCAGCTCCAGGGACCCAATCCCTGGGGGCCCCAACACCAGCTGCAGGGGCCCAACTCCTGTGAGCCCGAACCATAGCTCCAGGGGCCTAACCTCTGTGCGCCCAAAGACCAGCTCCAAGGGCCCAACCCCTGAGCGCCCGAACCATAGCTCCAGGGGCCTAACCCCTGGGGCCTCAACACCAGCTCCAGGGGCCCAACTCCTGGGGGCCCCAACACCAGCTCAAGGGGCCCAACCCTTGAGCGCCCGAAACATAGATCCAGGGGCCTAACCCCCGGTGGCCCCAACCCCAGCACCAGGGACCCAACCCCTGAGGCCCTCGACCCCAGCTCCAGGGGCTCAAACCCTCAGAGCCCGAACCATAGCTCCGGGGCCTAACCCATGGGTCCCCAACACCAGCTCCAGGGGCCCAACCCCTGAGCGCCCGAGCCATAGCTCCTGGGGCCTAACCCCCGGGGCCCCAACCCCAGCTCCAGGGGTACAACCCCTGGGAGCCCCAACACCAGCTCAAGGGGCCCAACCCCTGAGCGCCCGAACAATACCTCCAGGGGCCTAACCCCTGGGGGCCCCAACACCAGCTCCACGGGCCCAACCCCTGAGTGCCCGAACCATAGCTCCAGGGGCCTAACCCCCGGGGGCCGAAACCACAGCTCCAGAGGCCCAAACCCTGGGGGCCCCAACACCAGCTCCAGGGGCCCAATCCCTGACCGCCCGAAAAATACCTCCAGGCGCCTAACCCCTGGGGGCCACAACACCAGCTCCAGGGGCCCAACCCCTGGGCGCTCGAACCATAGCTACAGGGACCTAACCTCTGGAACCTCAACACCAGCTCCAAGAGCCCAAACCCTTGGGGACCCCACCACCACCTCCGGGGGCCCAACCCCTGAGCGCCCGAACCAAAGCTCCAGGGGCCTAACCCCTGGGGGCTCCAACACCAGCTCCAAGGGCCCAACCCCTGAGCGCCCGAACAATACCTCCAGAGGCCTAACCCCTGGGGGCCCCAACACCAGCTCCACAGGCCCAACCCCTGAGTGCCCGAACCATAGCTCCAGGGGCCTAACCCCTGAGCGCCCGAACCATAGCTTCGTGCAGGAAATGCTCTGTGCATTACCCTGCGTGACAACATGGTGTCACTGTTGCTCCATGCGGGGAAATGCTCTGTGTATTACCCTGTGTGGCTACATGGTGTCACTGCTGCTCCATGCGGGGAAATGCTCTGTGCATTCCCCTATGTGGCCACACGGTGTCACTCTTGCTCCATGCAGGAAATGCTCTGGGCATTACCCTGCATGGCCACACAGTGTTACTGTTGCTCCATGCGTGAAATGCTCTGGGCATTACTGTGATGGAGTGGGGATTATCTGTGTGGGGGATGGGAGAGCAGGGTGTGACTTTAGGTCAGGGGCCCCAAGACCAGCTCCAGGGGCCCAACCCTTGAGCGCTCGAACCATAGCTACAGGGGCCTAACTCCTGGGGGCCCCCACCCCAGCTCCAAGGGCCCAAAACCTGAGCGCCCGAACCATAGCTCCAGGGGCCTAATCCCTGGGGGCCCCAACACCAGCTCCAGGGGCCCAACCCCTGAGCGCCTGAACCATAGCTCTAGGGGCCTAACCCCTGGGGGCCCCAACCCCAGCTCCAGGGGCCCAACACCTGAGGACCCCAACACTAGCTCCAGGGGCCCAACCCGTGAGCGCCCAAACCACAGCTCCAGGGGCCTAACCCCAGGGGGCCCCAACCCCAGCTCCAGGGGTCCAAACCCCGGGGGCCCTCGACCTCACCTCAAAGGCCCAACCCCTGAGCGCCTGAACCGTAGCTCCAGGGGCTCAACCCCTGAGACCCCGAACCATAGATCCAGGGGCCCAACCCCTGGGGGCCCCAACACCAGCTCCAGGAGCCCAACCCATGAGCTCCCGAACAATAGCTCCAGGGGCCTAACCCCCGGGGGCCAAAACCCCAGCTCCAGGGGCAAAACCAATGGGGGCCCCAGCACCAGCTCCAGGGGCCCAACCCCTCGGGGCCCCAACACCAGCTCCAGGGGCCCAACCCCTGGGGGCCACAACACCAACTCCAGGGGCCCAACCCATGAGCGCCCGAACCGTAGCTCCAGGAGCCTAACCCCTGGGGCCCCAACACCAGCTCCAGGGACCCAACCCGTGGGGGCCCCAACACCAGCTGCAGGGGCCCAACTCCTGTGAGCCCGAACCATAGCTCCAGGGGCCTAACCTCTGTGCGCCCAAAGACCAGCTCCAAGGGCCCAACCCCTGAGCGCCCGAACCATAGCTCCAGTGGCCTAACCCCTGGGGCCTCAACACCAGCTCCAGGGGCCCAACTCCTGGGGGCCCCAACACCAGCTCAAGGGGCCCAACCCCTGAGCGCCCGAAACATAGATCCAGGGGCCTAACCCCCGGTGGCCCCAACCCCAGCACCAGGGATCCAACCCCTGAGGCCCTCGACCCCAGCTCCAGGGGCTCAAACCCTGAGAGCCCGAACCATAGCTCCAGTGGCCTAACCCCTGGGGCCTCAACCCCAGCTCCAGGGGCCCAACCCCTCCGGGCCCCAACACCAGCTCAAGGGGCCCAACCCCTCAGCACCCGAACAATACCTCCAGGGGCCTAACCCCTGGGGGCCCCAACACCAGCTCCACGGGCCCAACCCCTGAGTGCCCGAACCATAGCTCCAGGGGCCTAACCCCCGGGGGCCGAAACCACAGCTCCAGAGGCCCAAACCCTGGGGGCCCCAACACCAGCTCCAGGGGCCCAATCCCTGACCGTCCGAAAAATACCTCCTGGCGCCTAACCCCTGGGGGCCACAACACCAGCTCCAGGGGCCCAACCCCTGGGAGCCCCAACACCAGCTCCAGGGGCCCAACCCCTGAGCGCCCGAACCATAGCTCCAGGGGCCTAACCCCTGGGGGCCCCAACCCCAGCTCCAGGGGCCCAACACCTGAGGACCCCAACACCAGCTCCAGGGGCCCAACACGTGAGCGCCCGAACCACAGCTCCAGGGGCCTAACCCCAGGGGGCCCCAACCCCAGCTCCAGGGGTCCAAACCCTGGGGCCCTCGACCCCACCTCAAAGGCCCAACCCCTGAGCGCCTGAACCATAACTCCAGGGGCCCAACCCCTGAGACCCCGAACCATAGCTCCAGGGGCCCAACCCCTGGGGGCCCCAACACCAGCTCCAGGAGCCCAACCCATGAGCGCCCGAACCATAGCTCCAGGGGCCTAACCCCCGGGGGCCAAAACCCCAGCTCCAGCGGCAAAACCCCTGGGGGCCCCAGCACCAGCTCCAGGGGCCCAACCCCTGAGCCCCCGAACCATACCTCCAGGGGCCTAACCCCCGGGGACCCCAACCCCAGCTCTAGGGGCCCAACCCCTCGGGGCCCCAACACCAGCTCCAGGAGCCCAACCCCTGGGGGCCACAACACCAGCTCCAGGGGCCCAACCCCTGAGCGCCCGAACCGTAGCTCCAGGGGCCTAACCCCTGGGGCCCCAACACCAGCTCCAGGGACCCAACCCCTGGGGGCCCCAACACCAGCTCCAGGGGCCCAACTCCTGTGAGCCCGAACCATAGCTCCAGGGGCCTAACCTCTGTGCCCCCAAACACCAGCTCCAAGGGCCCAACCCATGAGCGCCCGAACCATAGCTCCAGGGGCCTAACCCCCGGGGGCCAAAACCCCAGCTCCAGCGGCAAAACCCCTGGGGGCCCCAGCACCAGCTACAGGGGCCCAACCCCTGAGCCCCCGAACCATACCTCCAGGGGCCTAACCCCCGGGGACCCCAACCCCAGCTCCAGGGGCCTAACCCCTGGGGGCCACAACACCAGCTCCAGGGGCCCAACCTCTGAGCGCCCGAACCGTAGCTCCAGGGGCCTAACCCCTGGGGCCCCAACACCAGCTCCAGGGACCCAACCCCTGGGGGCCACAACACCAGCTCCAAGGGCCCAACCCCTGAGCGCCCGAACCATAGCTCCAGGGGCCTAACCCCTGGGGGCCTGAACACCAGCTCCAAGGGCCCAACGCCTGAGCACCCGAACAATACCTCCAGGTGCCTAACCCCTGGGGGCCCCAGCAAAAGCTCCAGGGCCCCAAACCCTGAGCGCCCGAACCATAGCTCCAGGGGCTCAACCCCTGAGCGCCCGAACAGTAGCTCCAGGGGCCCAACCCCTGAGCGCCTGAACCATAGCTCAAATGGCCTAACCCCTGGGGCCCCAACACCAGCTCCGTGGGCCCAACCCCTGGGGGCCCCAACACCAGCTCCAGGGGCCCAGCCCCTGAGCGCCCGAACCCTAGCTCTAGGGACTAAACCTCAGGGGGTTGGGCCCCTGGAGCTGGGGTTGGGGACCCCAGCGGTTACGCCCCTGGAGCTATAGTTCGGGCGCTCAGGGGTTGGGACCCTGGAGCTGGTTTTTGGGCCCCCAGGGGTTGGGTCCCTGGAGCTGCGGTTGGGGCCCCAAGGGGTTCCGCCCCTGGAGATATGGTTCGGGCGCTCACGGGTTGGGACCCTGGAGCTGGTGTTTGGGCCCCCAGGGGTTGGGCCCCTGGAGCTGGTGTTGGGGCCGCAGGGGTTAGGCCCCTGGAGCTATGGTTCGGGCGCTCTGGGGTTGGGCCGCTGGAGCTGTTGTTGTGGCCCGCGGGGGTTAGGTCCCTGGAGCTATGGTTCGGACTCTCAGGGGTTGGGCCCCTGGAGCTGGTGTTGGGGCCACCAGTTGTTGGGCTCCTGGAGATGGGGTTGGGGCCCCCGGGGGTTAGGCCCCTGGAGCAATGGTTCAGGCTCTCAGCGGCTGGGCCCCTGGAGCTTGTTTTGGGGAACCCCAGGGGTTGGGCCCCTGGAGCTGGGGTTGTGGCCCGCAGGGGTTAGGCCCCTG
Source organism: Gopherus flavomarginatus (assembly GCF_025201925.1). Lineage (NCBI taxonomy): Eukaryota > Metazoa > Chordata > Testudines > Testudinidae > Gopherus > Gopherus flavomarginatus. The sequence goes on along the minus strand of NW_026114820.1, from coordinate 30,910 downwards.
GAGCTTTGGTTCGGGCGCTCAGGGGTTGGGCGCCCGGAGCTGGTGTTTGGGCCTCAAGGGGTTGGGCTCCTGGAGCTGGTGTTGGGGCCCCAGGGGTTAGGCGCCTGAAGCTATGGTTCGGGCGCTCAGGGGTTGGGTCACTGTAGCTAAGCTTCGGGCGCTCAGGGGTTGGGCCCCTGGAGCTGGGTTCGAGGGCCCCAGGGATTGGGCCCCTGGAGCTGGGGTTGGGGTCCCCAGGGGTTATGCCTCTGGAGCTATGGTTCGGGAGCTCAGGGGTTGGGCCCCTGGAGCTAGTGTTGGGGCCCCCAGTGGCTGGGCCCCTGGAGCTTTTCTTGGGTCCCCAGGGGTTAAGCCACTGGAGCTATGGTTCGGACGCTCAGGGGTTGGGCCTCTGCAGCTGGTGTTGGGGCCGTCAGGGGTTGGGCCCCTGGAGCTATGGTTCGGGAGCTCAGGGTTTGGGCCCCTGAAGCTGGGGTCGACGGCCCCAGAGGTTGGGCCCCTAGAGCTGGGGTTGGAGCCCCCGGGGGTTAGGCCCCTTGAGCTATGGTTCGGGCGCTCAGGGGTTGGGCCCTTGGAGCTGGGGTGGGGGACCCCAGGGGTTAGGCCCCTGGAGCTATGGTTCGGGCGCTCAGGGGTTGGGCCCCTGTAGCTGGTGTTGGGGCCCCCAGGGGTTAGGCCCCTGCAGGTATTGTTCGGGCGCTCAGGGGTTGGGCCCCTGGAGCTGGTGTTGGGGTCCCCAGGGGTTAGGTCCCTTCAGCTATGGTTCGGGCGCTCAGGGGTTGGGCCGCTGGAGCTGGTGTTGGGGCCCTCAGGGGTTGGGCCCCTTGAGCTGGGGTTGGAGCCCCAGGGGTTTGGTCCCTAGAGCTAGGGTTCGGGCACTCAGGTGTTAGGCCCCTGGAGTTATGGTTCGGGCACTCAGGGGTTGGGCCCCTGGATCTGGGGTTGGGTCCCCCAGGGGTTACGCCCCTGGAGCTATGGTTCGGGCGCTCAGGGGTTGGGCCCCTGGAGCTGGTGTTGGGGCCCCAAGGGGTTGGGCCCCTGCAGCTGGTGTTGGAGCCCCAGGGGTTTGGTCCCTAGAGCTAGGGTTCCGGCACTCAGGGGTTGGGCCCCTGGAACTATGGTTTGGGCGATCAGTGGTGGGGCGCCTGTAGCTGGGGTCGAGGGCCCCAGGGGTTGGGCCCCTGGAGCTGGTGTTGGGGCGCCAGGGGTAAGGTCATTTGAGATATGGTTCGGGCGCTCAGGGGTTGGGGCCCTGGAGCTGGTGTTGGGGCCCCTGACCTAAAGTCAACCCCTGCTCTCCCATCCCCCACACAGACAGTCCCCACTCCATCACAGTAATGTCCAGAGCTTTTCACGCATGGAGCAACAGTAACAATGTGTGGCCATGCAGGGTAATGCCCAGAGCATTTCCTGCATGGAGCAAGAGTGCCACCGTGTGGCCACATTGGGTAATGCAAAGAGAAATTCCCCGCATGGAGCAACAGTGACACCATGTAGCCACACAGGGTAATACACAGAGCATTCCCCGCATGGAGCAACAGTGACACCATTTGGTCACTCAGGGTAATGCACAGATCATTTCCTGCATGGAGCTATGGTTCGGGAGCTCTGGAGTTGGGCCCCTGGAGCTGGTATTGGGGCTCCCAGGGGTTGGGCCCCTGGAGCTGGTGTTGGGGCCCCCAGGGGTTATGCCCCTCGAGCTAGGGTTCGGGCGCTCAGGGGTTGGGCCCCTGGAGCTGGGGTCGAGGGTCCCAGGGGTTGGGCCCCTGGAGCTGGGGCTGGGGACCCGGGGGTTAGACCCCTGGAGATATGGTTCGGGCGCTCAGCGGTTGGCCCCTGGAGCTGGTGTTGGGGCCCCCAGCGGTTAGGCCCCTGGAAGTATTGTTCGAGCGCTCAGGGGTTCGGCCCCTGGAGCTGGTGTTGGGGCCCCAGGGGTTAGGCCATCTGAGCTATGGTTCGGGCGCTCAGTGGTTGGCCCCTGGAGCTGGTGTTGGGGCCCCCAGGGGTTAGGCCCCTGCAAGTATTGTTCGGGCGCTCAGGGGTTGGGCCCCTGAAGCTGGTATTGGGGACCCAGGGGTTAGGCCATTTGAGCTATGGTTCAGGCCCCAGGGATTAGGTCCCTGGAGCTATGTTTCGGGCACTTAGGGGTTGGGCCCCTGGAGCTCGTGTTGGGGCCCCAGGGTTTGGGCCCCTGGAGCTGGTGTTGAGGCCCCAGGGTTTATGCCCCTGGAGCTATGGTTAGGGCATTCAGGGGTTGGCCCCTTGGAGCTGGGGAGGGGGCCCCCAGGTATTAGGCCCCTGGAGCAATGGTTCGGGCGCTCACGGGTTGGGGTCCCTGGAGCTGGTGTTGGGGCCGTCAGGGGTTGGGCCCCTGGAGCTATGGTTCGGGCTCTCAGGGGTTGGGCCCCTGGCCCTGGGGTCGAGGGCCCCAGGGGTTGGGCCCCTGTAGCTGGGGTTGGGGCCCCCGGGGGTTAGGCCCCTGGAGCTATGGTTCGGGCGCTCAGGGGTTGGGCCCCTGGAGCTGGTGCTGGGGCCCCAGGGGTTGGGCCCCTGGAGCTGGGGTTGGGGCCCCTAGGGTTAGGCCCCTGGAGCTATGGTTCGGGCGCTCAGAGACTTGGCCCCTGGAGCTGTTGTTGGGGCCCCCAGGGGTTGGGTCCCTGGACCTGGTGTTGGGGCCCCAGGGGTTAGGCCATTTGAGCTATGGTTCAGGCACTCAGGGGTTGGGCCCCTGGAGCTATGGTTCGAGCGCTCAGGGGTTGGGCCCCTGGAGCTCTTGTTCGGGCGCTCAGGGGTTGGTCCCCTGGAGCTGGTGTTGGGGCCCCCAGGGTTTAGGCATCTGGAGCTAAGGTTCGGGCGCACAGGGTTTGGGCCCCTGGAGCTGGTGTTCGGGCCCCAGGGGTTAAGCCCCGGAGCTAAGGTTCGGGGGTCAGGCGTTGGTCCCCTGGAGCTGGTGTTGGGGCCCCAAGGGGTTGTGCCCCTGGAGCTGGGTTTGGAGCCCCTAGGGGTTAGGCCCCTGGAGCTATGGTTCAGGTGCTCAGGGGTTGGGCCCCTGGAGCTGGTGTTGGGGCCCCCAGGGGTTGGGCCCCTGGAGCTTGGGTTGGTTCCCCCGGAGGTTAGGCCCCTGGAGGTATGGTTCGGGCGCTCAGGTATTGGTCCCTTGGAGCTGGGGTGGGGGCCCCCAGGGGTAGGCCCCTGGAGCTATGGTTCGGGCGCTTAAGGGTTGGGCCCCTGGAGCTGGAATTTGGGCCCCCCGGGGTTAGGCCCCTGAAAGTATTGTTCGGGAGCTCAGGGGTTGGGCCCTTAGAGCTGGTGTTGGGGCCCACAGGGGTTAGGCCCCTGGAGCTATGGTTCGGGCGCTCAGGAGTTGGTCCCCTGGAGCTGGTGTTGAGGCCCCCAGGGGACGTTCCCCTGGAGCTGGTGTTGGGGCCCCAGGGGTTAGACCCCTGGAGCTATGGTTCGGGCGCTCAGGGGTTGGGCCCCTGAAGCTGGTGTTGGGCCCCCAGGGGTTGGGCCCCTGGAGCTATGGTTCGGGCGCTCAGGGGTTGGGCCCCTGGAGCTGGTGTTGGGGCCCCCAGGGGTTGGGCCCCTAGAGCTGGTGTTGGGGCCGCAGGAGTTAGGCAACCTGGAGCTATGGTTCGGGCGCTGAGGGGTTAGGCCCCTGGAGCTATGGTTCGGGCGCTCAGTGGCTGGGCCCCTGGAGCTGAGGTAGAAGGCCAAAGGGTTTGGACCCCTGGATCTGGGGTTGGGACCCCTTGGGGTTAGGCCCCTGTAGCTATGGTTCGGGCGCTCAGGGGTTGGGCCCCTGGTGCTGGTGTTGGGGACCCCAGGGGTTGGGCCCCTGGAGCTCGGGTGGAGGCCCACAGGGGTTAGGCCCCTGGAGATATAGTTCGGGCGCTCAGGCTCTGGGCCCTTGGAGCTGGGGTGGGGGCCCCCGGGGTTATGTCTCTGTAGCTATGATACGAGCGCTCAGGGTTTGGGCCCCTGGAGCTTGTGTTTTGGCCCCCAGGGAATAGGCCCCTGGAGCTATGGTTCGGGCGCTCTGGGGTTGGACCCCTGGAGCTGGTGTTGGGGCCCCCAGGTGTTGGGACCCTGGATCTGGGGTTGGGGTCCCCGGGGGTTATTCCCCTGGAGCTATGGCTCGGGCGCTCAGGGGTTGGACTCCTGGAGCTGGTGTTGGGGCCCCCAGGGGTTGGGCCCCTGGAGCTGGGGTTGGGGCCCCCAGGGGTTAGGCCCCTGGAGCTATGGTTCGGGCGCTCAGGGGTTAGGACCCTGGAGCTGGTGTTGGGGCCCCCAGGGTTTGGGCCCCTGGAGCTGCCATTCGGGCCCCTAGGGGTTAGGCCCCTGGAACTATGATTCGGGCGCTCAGGGGATGGGCCCCTGGAGCTGGAGTTGGGGCCCCCAGGGGTTTGGCCTCTGGAGCTGGTGTTGGGGCCCCAGGGGTTAGGCCCCTGGAGCTATGGTTCAGGCGCTTAGGGGTTGGGCCCCTGGAGCAATGGTTCGGGCACTCAGGGGTTGGGCCCCTGGAGCTGGTGTTTGGGCACCCAGGGTTTGGGCTCCTGGGGCTGGGGTTGGGCCCCCAGGGGTTAGGCCCCTGGAGCTATGGTTCGACCGCTCAGGGGTTGGCCCCTGGAGCTATGGTTCGAGCGCTCAGGGGTTGGGCCCCTGGAGCTGGTTGGGGCACCCCGGGTTTATGCCCCTGGAGGTATTGTTCGGGCGCTCAGGTTTTGAGCCCCTGGAGCTGGTGTTGGGGTTCCCAGGGATTAGGCCCCTGGAGCTATGGTTCGAGCAGTCAGGGTTGGGCCCCTTGAGCTGGTGTTGTGGCCCCAGGGGCTGGGCCCCTGGAGCTGGTGTTCGGGCCCTAGGGGTTAGGCCCTTGGAGCTATGGTTTGGGCGCTCAGGGGTTGGGCCCCTGGAGCTGGTGTTGGGGCCCCCAGGGGTTGGACCGCTGGAGCAGGGGTTGGGGCCCCTATGGGTTAGGCCCCTGGAGCTGTGGTTCGGGCGCTCAGGGGTTGGGCCCCTGGAGCCGGTGTTGGGGCCCCCAGGGGTTGGGCCCCTGGAGCTGGGGTTGGAGCCCCCAGGGGTTAGGCCCCTGGAGCTATGGTTCAGGCGCTCAGGTTTTGGGCCGTTGTAGCTGGGGTGGGGGCCCCCAGGGGTTAGGCCCCTGTAGCTATGATTCGAGCGCTCAGGGGTTGGGCCCCTGGAGCTGGTGTTGGGGCCCCCAGGGGTTAGGCCCCTGGAGGTATTGTTCGGGCGCTGAGGGGTTGGGCCCCTGGAGCTGGTTTTGGGGCCCCCAGGGGTTAGGCCCCTGGAGTTATTTTTCAGGCGCTCAGGGGTTGGACCCCTGGAGCTGGTGTTGGGACGCCCAGGGTTTGGACCCCTGGAGCTGGTGTTGGGACCCCCAAGGGTTGGACTCCTGGAGCTGGTGTTGGGGCCCCCGGGGTTGGGCCCCTAGAGCTAGGGTTGGGGCCCCCGGGGGTTAGGCCCCTGGAGCTATGCTTCGGGCGCTCAGGGTTTGGGCCCCTGGAGCTGGTTTTGGGGCCCCCAGGGGTTGGCCCCCTGCAGCTGGAGTTGGGGCCCCAGGGGTTAGGCCCCTGGAGCTATGGTTCGGGCGCTGAGGTGTTGGGCCCCTGGAGCTATGGTTCGGGCGCTCAGGGGTTGGGCCCCTGGAGCTGGGGTCGAGGGCCCCAGGGGTTGTTCCTCTGGAGCTGGTGTTGGGGCCCCCAGGGGTTGCGCCCCTGGAGCTGGGTTTGGGGCCCCGAGGGTTAGGCCCCTGAACCTATGGTTCAGGGACCTCAGGGGTTGGCACCTGGAGCTGGAATTGGGCCATAGGGGTTAGACTTGGAGCTATGGTTCGGGCGCTCAGGGTTTGGACCCGTGAGCTGGTGTTGGGGCCCCCAGGGGTTGGGCCCCTGGAGATGGGGATGGGTTCCCCCCAGGGTTGGGCCGCTGGAGCTGGGTTGGGGCCGACCCTCGAGTTAGGCCCCCTGGAGCATGCTTCGGGGCGCTCAGGGTTGGGCCCCTGGCATGGCATGGGTCAGGGCCCCAGGGTTTGTGCCCCTGGAGGTGGGGTTGGGCCCCCGGGGGAGAGGCCCAAGGAGCTATCGTTCGGGTGCTCAAGGGTTGGGCCCCTGGAGCTGGTGTTGGGGCCCCCAGGGGTTGGGGCCCTGGAGCTTGGGTTGGGGCCCCTAGGGGTTAGGCCCCTGGAGCTATGCTTCGGGCGCTCAGGGGTTGGGCCCCTGGAGCTGGTGTTTGGGGGCCAACAGTGGTTTTGGCCTCTGGAACTGGTGTTGGGGCCCCAGGGGTTAGGCCCCTGGAGCTATGGTTCGAGCGCTCAGGGGTTGGGCCCCTGGAGCTATGGTTCGGCGCTCAGGGGTTGGGCCCCTGGAGCTGGGGTTGGGGCCCCCGGGTGTTAGGCCCCTGCAGCTATGGTTCGGGTGCTCAGCGGTTGGGCCCTTGGAGTTGGGGTGGGGGCCCCCAGGGATTAGGCCCCTGGAGCTGGTGTTGGTACCCCCAGGGGTTGGGCCCCTGGAGCTGGGGTTGGGGCCCCCAGGGATTAGGCCCCTGGAGCTATGTTTCGGGCACTCAGGGGTTGGGCCCCTGGAGCTGGTGTTGGGGCCCCAGGGGTTGGACCCCTGGAGCTATGGTTCGGGCGCTCTGGGGTTGGGCCCCTGGAGCTGGTGTTGGGGCCCCCAGGGGTTGGGCCCCTGGAGCTATGGTTCGGGCGCTCTGGGGTTGGGCCCGTGGAGCTGGTGTTGGGGCCCCCAGGGGTTGGGCCCCTGGAGCTGTGGTTGGGGCCGGGGGGGTTAGGCCCCTGGAGCTATAGTTCGGGCGCTCAGGGGTTGGGCCCCTGGAACTGGTGTTGGGGCCCCCAGGGGTTGGGCCCCTGGAGCTGGGGTTGGGGCCCGCAGGGGTTAATCCCCTCGAGCTATGGTTCGGGCGCTCAGGTTTTGGGCCGTTGTAGCTGTGGTGGGGGCCCCCAGGGGTTAGGCCCCTGTAGCTATGGTTCGAGCGCTCAGGGGTTTGGCCCCTGGAGCTGGTTTTGGGGCCCCCAGGGGTTAGGCCCCTGGAGTTATGGTTCAGGCGCTCAGGGGTTGGACCCCTGCAGCTGGTGTTGGGACCCCCAGGGTTTGGAACCCTGGAGCTGGTGTTGGGACCCCCAGGGGTTGGGCTCCTGGAGCTGGAGTTGGGGCCCCCAGGGGTTAGGCCCCTGGAGCTTTGGTTCGGGCGCTCAGGGTTTGGGCCCCTGGAGCTGGGGTAGAAGGCCAAAGGGTTTGGACCCCTGGATCTGGGGTTGGGGCCCCTTGGGGTTAGGCCCCTGTAGCTATGGTTCGGGCGCTCAGGGGTTGGACCCCTGGTGCTGGTGTTGGGGACCCCAGGGTTTGGGCCCCTGGAGCTCGGGTTGAGGCCCACAGGGGTTAGGCCCCTGGAGCTATAGTTCGGGCGCTCAGGCTTTGGGCCCTTGGAGCTGGGGTGGGGGCCCCCGGGGTTATGCCTCTGTAGCTATGATTCGAGTGCTCAGGGTTTGGGCCCCTGGAGCTTGTGTTTTGGCCCCCAGGGGTTAGGCCCCTGGAGCTATGGTTCGGGCGCTCAGGGGTTGGACCCCTGGAGCTGGTGTTGGGGCCCCCAGGTGTTGGGACCCTGGATCTGGGGTTGGGGCCCCCAGGGGTTAGGCCCCTGGAGCTATGGTTCGGGCGCTCAGGGGTTGGGCCCCTGGAGCTGGTGTTGGGGCCCCCAGGGGTTGGGCCCCTGGAGCTGGGGTTGGGGCCCCCAGGGGTTAGGCCCCTGGAGCTATGGTTCGGGCGCTCAGGTTTTGGGCCGTTGTAGCTGGGGTGGGGGCCCCCAGGGGTTAGGCCCCTGTAGCTATGATTCGAGCGTTCAGGGGTTGGGCCCCTGGAGCTGGTGTTGGGGCCCCCAGGGGTTAGGCCCCTGGAGGTATTGTTCGGACTCTGAGGGGTTGGGCCCCTGGAGCTGGTATTGGGGCCCCCAGGGGTTAGGCCCCTGGAGCTATGGTTCGGGCGCTCAGGTTTTGGGCCGTTGTAGCTGGGGTGGGGGCCCCCAGGGGTTAGGCCCCTGTAGCTATGATTCGAGCGTTCAGGGGTTGGGCCCCTGGAGCTGGTGTTGGGGCCCCCAGGGGTTAGGCCCCTGGAGGTATTGTTCGGGCTCTGAGGGGTTGGGCCCCTGGAGCTGGTATTGGGGCCCCCAGGGGTTAGGCCCCTAGAGCTATTTTTCAGGCGCTCAGGGGTTGGACCCCTGGAGCTGGTGTTGGGACGCCCAGGGTTTGGACCCCTGGAGCTGGTGTTGGGACCCCCAGGGGTTGGACTCCTGGAGCTGGTGTTGGGGCCCCCGGGGTTGGGCCCCTGGAGCTGGGGTTGGGGCCCCCGGGGGTTAGGCCCCTGGAGCTATGCTTCGGGCGCTCAGGGTTTGGGCCCCTGGAGCTGGTTTTGGGGCCCCCAGGGGTTGGCCCCCTGCAGCTGGAGTTGGGCCCCAGGGGTTAGGCCCCTGGAGCTATGGTTCGGGCGCTGAGGGGTAGGGCCCCTGGAGCTATGGTTCGGGCGCTCAGGGGTTGGGCCTCTGGAGCTGGGGTCGAGGGCCCCAGGGGTTGTTCCTCTGGAGCTGGGGTTTGGGCCTCCGGGGGTTAGGCCCCTGGAGCTGGGGTTGGGGCCCCCAGGGGTTAGGCCCCTGGTGCTATGATTCAGGCACTCAGGGGTTGGGCCCTTGGAGCTGGGGTGGGGGCCCCCAGGTGTTAGACCCCTGGAGCTATTGTTCGGGAGCTCAGGGGTTGGGCCCCTGGACCTGGTGTTAGGGCCCACAGGGGTTGGGCCCCTGGAGTTGGTGTGGGGGCCCCCGGGGGTTAGGCTCCTGGAGCTATGGTTCGGGCGCTCAGGGGTTGGGCTCCTGGAAGTGGTGTTGGGGCCCACAGGGGTTAGGCCCCTGGAGCTATGGTTCGGGCGCTCAGGGGATCGGCCCCTGGAGCTAGTGTTGGGGCCTCCAGGGGTTGGGTCCCTGGAGCTGGTGTTTGAGCCCCAAGGGTTAGGCCCCTGGTGCTACGGTTCGGGCGCTCAGGTATTGGTCCCTTAGAGCTATGGTTCGGGCGCTCAGTGGTTGGGCCCCTGGACCTTTGGTTGGGACCCCCTGGGGTTAGACCCTGGAGTTATTGTTCGGGCGCTCAGGGTTTGAGCCCCTGGAGCTGGTGTTGGGGTCCCCAGGGATTAGGCCCCTGGAGCTATGGTTCGGGAACTCAGGTGTTGGCCCCGGGAGCTGGTGTTGGGGCCCCAGGGTCTGGGCCCCTGGAGCTGGTGTTGGGGCCCCCAGGGGTTCGGCCCCTGGAGCTATGGTTCGGGCGCTCAGGGGTTGGGCCCCTGGAGCTGGTGTTGGGGCCCCCAGGGGTTGGGCCCCTGGAGCTGGGTTTGGGGCCCCGAGGGTTAGGCCCCTGAAGCTATGGTTTGGACGCTCAGGGGTTGGGCCCCTGGAGCTGGAATTGAGGCCATAGGGGTTAGGACCTGGAGCTATGGTTCGGGCGCTCAGGGGTTGGACCCGTGGAGCTGGTGTTGGGGCCCCCAGGGGTTGGGCCCCTGGAGATGGGGATGGGTCCCCCAGGGGTTGGGCCTCTGGAGCTGGGGTTGGGGCCCCCTCGAGTTAGGCCCCTGGAGCTATGGTTCGGGCGCTCAGGAGTTGGGCCCCTGGAGCTGGTGTTGGGGCCCCCAGGGGTTGGTCCCATGGAGCTGGTGTTGGGGCCCCAGGGGTTAGGCCCCTGGAGCTATGGTTCGGGCGCTCAGGGGTTGGGCCCCTGGAGCTATGGTTCGGGCGCTCAGGGGTTGGGCCCGTGGAGCTGGTGTTGGGGCACCCGGGGGTTAGGCCCCTGGAGGTATTATTCGGGCGCTCAGGTGTTGGGCCCCTGGAGCTGGTGTTGGCGTCCCCAGGGATTAGGCCCCTGGAGCTATGGTTCGAGCAGTCAGGGGTTGGGCCCCTTGAGCTGGTGTTGGGGTCCCAGGGGCTAGGCCCCTGGAGCTGGTGTTGGGGCCCCAGGGATTAGGCCCCTGGAGCTATGGTCCACGGGCTCCGGGGTTGGGCCCCTGGAGCTGGTGTTGGGGCCCCCAGAGGTTGGGCCCTTGGAGCTATTGTTCGGGCGCTCTGGGGTTGGGGCCCTGGAGCTGGTGTTGGGGCCCCCAGGGGTTGGGCGCATGGAGCTGGGGTTGGGGCCCCGGGGGTTAGGCCCCTGGAGCTATGGTTCGGGCGCTCAGGGGTTGGGCCCCTGGAGCTGGAGTTGGGGCCCCAGGGGTTAGGGCCCGGAGCTATGGTTCGAGCGCTCAGGGGTTGGGCCCCTGGAGCTGGGGTCGAGGGCCCCAGGGGTTGTGCCCCTGGAGGTGGGGTTGGGGCCCCCGGGGGAGAGGCCCAAGGAGCTATCGTTCGGGTACTCAAGGGTTGGGCCCCTGGAGCTGGTGTTGGGGCCCCCAGGGGTTGGGGCCCTGGAGCTTGGGTTGGGGCCCCTAGGGGTTAGGCCCCTGGAGCTATGCTTCGGGCGCTCAGGGGTTGGGCCCCTGGAGCTGGTGTTGGGGCCCCCAGGGGTTTGGCCTCTGGAACTGGTGTTGGGGCCCCAGGGGTTAGGCCCCTGGAGCTATGGTTCGAGCGCTCAGGGGTTGGGCCTCTGGAGCTATGGTTCGGCGCTCAGGGGTTGGGCCCCTGGAGCTGGGGTTGGGGCCCCCGGGGGTTAGGCCCCTGCAGCTATGGTTCGGGTGCTCAGGGGTTTGGCCCTTAGAGTTGGGGTGGGGGCCCCCAGGGATTAGGCCCCTGGAGCTGGTGTTGGTACCACCAGGGGTTGGGCCTCTGGAGCTGGGGTTGGGGCCCCCAGGAATTAGGCCCCTGGAGCTATGTTTCTGGCACTCAGGGGTTGGGCCCCTGGAGCTGGTGTTGGGGCCCCAGGGGTTGGACCCCTGGAGCTATGGTTCGGGCGCTCTGGGGTTGGGCCCCTGGAGCTGGTGTTGGGGCCCCCAGGGGTTGGGCCCCTGGAGCTATGGTTCGGGCGCTCTGGGGTTGGGCCCGTGGAGCTGGTGTTGGGGCCCCCAGGGGTTGGGCCCCTGGAGCTGTGGTTGGGGCCGGGGGGGTTAGGCCCCTGGAGCTATAGTTCGGGCGCTCAGGGGTTGGGCCCCTGGAACTGGTGTTGGGGCCCCCAGGGGTTGGGCCCCTGGAGCTGGGGTTGGGGCCCGCAGGGGTTAATCCCCTCGAGCTATGGTTCGGGCGCTCAGGTTTTGGGCCGTTGTAGCTGTGGTGGGGGCCCCCAGGGGTTAGGCCCCTGGAGCTATGGTTCAGGCGCTCAGGGGTTGGACCCCTGCAGCTGGTGTTGGGACCCCCAGGGTTTGGACCCCTGGAGCTGGTGTTGGGACCCCCAGGGGTTGGGCTCCTGGAGCTGGAGTTGGGGCCCCCAGGGGTTAGGCCCCTGGAGCTTTGGTTCGGGCGCTCAGGGGTTGGGCCCCTGGAGCTGGTGTTGGGACCCCCAGGGGTTGGGCCCCTGCACCTGGAGTTGGGGCCCCCAGGGGTTAGGCCCCTGGAGCTATGGTTCGGGCGCTCAGGGGTTGGGCCCTTGGAGCTGGGGTCGAGGGCCCCAGGGGTTGTTCCTCTGGAGCTGGGGTTTGGGCCCCCGGGGGTTAGGCCCCTGGAGCTGGGGTTGGGGCCCCCAGGGGTTAGGCCCCTGGAGCTATGATTCAGGCACTCAGAGGTTGGGCCCTTGGAGCTGGGGTGGGGGCCCCCAGGTGTTAGACCCCTGGAGCTATTGTTCGGGCGCTCAGGGTTTGGATCCCTGGAGCTGGTGTTGGGGCCCCTAGGGGAAGGGCCTCTGGACATGCTGTTGGGCCCCCAGGGGTTAGGCCCCTGGTGCAATGGTTCGGGCGCTCCGGGGTTGGGCCCCTGGAGCTGGTGTTGGGGCCGTCAGCGGTTAGGGCCCTGCAGCTATGGTTCGGGCGCTCAGGGGTTGGGCCCCTGGACCTGGTGTTAGGGCCCACAGGGGTTAGGCCCCTGGAGCTGGTGTTGGGGCCCCCGGGGTTAGGCTCCTGGAGCTATGGTTCGGGCGCTCAGGGGTTGGGCTCCTGGAACTGGTGTTGGGGCCCCCAGGGGTTGGGCCCCAGGAGCTGGGGTTGGGGCCCCCAGGGGTTAGGCCCCTAGACCTATGGTTCGGGCGCTCAGTGGTTGGGCCCCTGGAGCTGGAGTCGAGGGCCCCAGTAGCTGGGCCCCTGGAGCTTTGGTTGGGGCCCCCTGGGGTTAGACCCTGGAGTTATTATTCGGGCGCTCAGGGGTTGAGCCCCTGGAGCTGCTGTTGGGGTCCCCAGGGATTAGGCCCCTGGAGCTATGGTTCGGGCACTCAGGTGTTGGCCCCGGGAGCTGTTGTTGGGGCCCCAGGGTCTGGGCCCCTGGAGCTGGTGTTGGGGCCCCCAGGGGTTCGGCCCCTGGAGCTATGGTTCGGGCGCTCAGGGGTTGGGCCCCTGGAGCTGGTGTTGGGGCCCCCAGGGGATGGGCCCCTGGAGCTGGGTTTGGGGCCCCGAGGGTTAGGCCCCTGAAGCTATGGTTCGGACGCTCAGGGGTTGGGCCCCTGGAGCTGGAATTGGGGCCATAGGGGCTGGGCCCCGGAGCTATGGTTCGGGCGCTCAAGGGTTGGACCCGTGGAGCTGGTGTTGGGGCCCCCAGGGGTTGGGCCCCTGGAGATGGGGATGGGTCCCCCAGGGGTTGGGCCTCTGGAGCTGGGGTTGGGGCCCCCTCGAGTTAGGCCCCTGGAGCTATTGTTCGGGCGCTCAGGAGTTGGGTCCCTGGAGCTTGTGTTGGGGCCCCCAGGGGTTGGTCCCATGGAGCTGGTGTTGGGGCCCCAGGGGTTAGGCCCCTGGAGCTATGGTTCGGGCGCTCAGGGGTTGGGCCCGTGGAGCTGGTGTTGGGACACCCAGGGGTTAGGCCCCTGGAGGTATTGTTCGGGCGCTCAGGTGTTGGGCCCCTGGAGCTGGTGTTGGCGTCCCCAGGGATTAGACCCCTGGAGCTATGGTTCGAGCACTCAGGGGTTGGGCCCCTTGAGCTGGTGTGGGGGCCCCAGGGGCTAGGCCCCTGGAGCTGGTTTTGGGGCCCCAGGGGTTAGGCCCCTGGAGCTATGGTTCACGGGCTCAGGGGTTGGGCCCCTGGAGCTGGTGTTGGGGCCCCCAGGGGTTGGGGCCCTGGAGCTTGGGTTGGGGCCCCTAGGGGTTAGACCTCTGGAGCTATGGTTCGGGCACTCAGGTGTTGGCCCCGGGAGCTGGTGTTGGGGCCCCAGGGTCTGGGCCCCTGGAGCTGGTGTTGGGGCCCCCAGGGGTGCGGCCCCTGGAGCTATGGTTCGGGCGCTCAGGGGTTGGGCCCCTGGAGCTGGTGTTGGGTCCCCCTGGGGTTTGGCCTCTGGAACTGGTGTTGGGGCCCCAGGGGTTAGGCCCCTGGAGCTATGGTTCGAACGCTCAGGGGTTAGGCCCCTGGAGCTATGGTTCGGGCTCTCAGGGTTTGGGCCCCTGGAGCTGGCGTTGGGGCCCCCAGGGGTTAGGCCCCTTTAGCTATGGTTCGAGCGCTCAGGGGTTAGGCCCCTGGAGCTGGTGTTGGGGCCCCCAGGGGTTAAGCCCCTGGAGGTATTGTTCGGGCGCTCAGGGGTTAGGCCCCTGGAGCTGGTGTTGGGGCCCCCAGGGGTTGGACCTCTGGAGCTATGGTTCGGGCGCTCTGGGGTTGGGCCCCTGGAGTTATGGTTCGGGCGCCCTGGGATTTGGCCCCTGGAACTGGTGTTGGGGCCCCCAGGGTTTGGGCTCCTGGAGCCCAGGGGCCCAACCCCTGGGGGCCCCAACATCAGCTCCAGGGGCACAACCCCTGATCTCCCGAACCATAGCTACAGGGGCCTAAGCCTTGGGGACGCCAACACCAGCTCCAGGGGCCCAACCCCTGAGCGCTAGAACCATAGCTACAGAGGCCTAACCCCTGGGGGGCCCCACACCAGCTCCAAGGGCCCAAAACCTGAGCGCCCGAACCATAGCTCCAGGGGCCCAACCCCTGAGCGTTCGTACCATAGCTACAGAGGCCTAACCCCTGGAGGCCTCAACCCCTGCTCCAAGGGCCCAAAACCTGAGCGCCCGAACCATAACTCCAGGGGCCTAACCCCTGGGGGCCCCAACCCAAGCTACAGGCGCCCAACCCCTGGGGGCCCCAACACCAGCTCCAGGGGTCCAACCCCTGAGCGCCCGAACCATAGCTCCAGGGGCCTAACCCCTAGGGGCCCCAACCCCAGCTCCAGGGGCCTAACCCCAGGGGGCCCCAACCCCAGCTCCAGGGGCCTAACCCTTGGGCGCCCGAACCATAGCTCCAAGGGCATAACCCCATGGGGCCCCAACCCCAGTTCCAGCGGTCCAAACCCTGGGGCCCTCGACCCCAGCTCCACGGGCCCAACCCCTGAGCGCCCGAACCATAGTTCCAGAGGCCCAAACCCTGAGCGCCGGAACCATAGCTCCAGGGGCCTAACCCCTGGGGCCCCAACAGCAGCTCCAGGGGAAAAACACCTGCTCCAGGGGCCCAACCCCTGAGCGCCCGAACAATAGCTCCAGGGGCCTAAACCCTAGGGGCCCCAACCCCAGCTCCAGGGGCCCAACCCCTGGGGGCCCGAACCATAGCTCCAGGGGCCTAAACCCTGGGGACACCAACCACAGCTCCAGGGGCCTAGAACTTGGGGGCCCCAACACCAGGTCCAGGGGCCCAACCCCTGAGCGCCCGAAGCATAGCTCCAGGGGCCTAAACCCTGGGGACCCTAACCCCAGCTCCAGGGGCCCAACCCCTAGGGGGCCCCAACAGCAGCTCCTGGAGCCCAAACCCTGGGGGCCCCAACAACAGTTCCAGGGGCCCAACCCCAGAGCGCCCGAACCATAACTCCAGGAGCCCAACCCCAGAGCGCCCGAACCATAGCTCCAGGAGTCCAGCCCCTGGGGGCCCCAACACCAGCTCCAGGGGCCCAACCCATGAGCACCAGAACCATAGCCCCAGGGGTCTAACCCCTGGGGCCCCAACACCAGCTTCAGGGGCCCAACTCCTGAGCGCCCGAACCATAGCTCCAGGGGTCTAACCCCAGTGGGCCCCAACACCAGCTCCAAAGGCCCAACCCCTGAGCTCCCGAACAATACCTCCAGCGGCCTAACCCCTGGGGGCCCCAACACCAGCTCCAGCGGCCGAACCCCTGGGGGCCCCAAGACCAGCATAAGGGGCCCAACCCCTGAGCGCCCGAACCATAGCTCCAGGGGCCTAACCCCTAGGGGCCACAACCCCAGCTCCAGGGGCCCAACCCCTGGGGGCCCTAACACCAGCTCCAGGGGCCCAACCCCTGAGCGCCCGAACCATAGCTCCGGGGCCTAACCCCTGGGGCCCCAACACCAGCTCCAGGGGCCCAACCCCTGAGCGCCCGAACCATACCTCCAGGGGCCTAACCCCCAGGGCCCCAACCACAGCTCCAGGGGCCCAACCCCTGGGCGCCCCAACACCAGCTCCAGGAGCCCAACCCCAGAGCACCCGAACCATAGCTCCAGGGGCCCAACCCCTGGGGGCCCCAACACCAGCTCCAGGGGCCCAACCCGTAAGCGCCCGAACCATAGCTCCTGGGGCCTAACCCCAGGGGGCCCCAAACCCAGCTCCAGGGGTCCAAACCCTGGGGCCCTCGACCCCAGCTCCAGGGGCCCAACCCCTGAGCCCCCGAACCATAGCTCCAGGGGCCTAACTCCTGGGGCCCCAACACTAGCTCCAGGGGCCCAAACCCTGAGCGCCCGAACCATACCTCCAGGGGCCCAACCCCTGAGCGCCCGAACCATAGCTCCAGGGGCCTAACCCCTTGGGCCCCAACACCAGCTTCAGGGGCCCAACCCCTGGGGGCCCCTACACCAGGTCCAGAGGCCGAACCCCTGAGCGCCCGAACCATAGCTCCAGGGTCCTAACCCCTGGGGGCCCCAACCCCAGCTCCAGGGGCCCAACCCCTAGGGGCCCCAACAATTGCTCCAGGGGCACAACCCCAGAGGGCCCGAACCATAGCTCCAGGGGCCTAACCCCCAGGGGCCCCAACCCCAGCTCCAGGGGCCCGACACCTGGGGACCCCAACACCAGCTCCAGGAGCCCAACACCTGGGGGCCCGAACACCAGCTCCAGGGGCCCAACCCCTGAGCGCCCGAACCATAGCGCCAGGGGCCTAACCCCTGGGGCCCCAACACCAGCTCCAGGGGCCCAACCGCTGCGCTCCCAAACCATAGCTCCTGGGGCCTAACCCCCGGGGCCCCAACCCCAGCTCCAGGGGCCCAACCCCTGGGAGCCCCAACACCACTTCCAGGGGCCCAACCCCTGAGCGCCCGAACCATACCTCCACGGGCCCAACCCCGGGGCCCCAACACCAGCTCCAAGAGCCCTACACCTGAGAGCCCGAAACATAGCTACAGGGGCATAATCCCTGGGGGCCCACACACCATCTACAGGGGCCCAACCCCTGGGGGTTCAAACACCAGCTCCAGGGGTCCCACCCCTGAGAGCCCGAACCATAGCTACAGGGGCCTAACCCCTGGGGCCCCAACACCAGCTCCAGGGGCCCAACCGCTGAGCGCCCGAACCATAGCTCCAGGGGCCTAACCCCTGGGGGCCCCAACCCCAGCTGCAAGGGCCTAACCCCTGTTGGCCCCAACACCATCTCCAGGGGCCCAACCCCTGAGCGCCCGAACCATAGCTCCAGGGGCCTAACCCCTGGGGCCCCAACACCAGCTCCAGGGGCCCAACCGCTGAGCGCCCGAACCATAGCTCCAGGGGCCTAACCCCTGGGGGCCCCGACCCCAGCTCCAAGGGCCCAACCCCTCAGCGCCCGAACCATAGCTCCAGGGGCCTAACCCCTGGGGCCCCAACACCAGCTCCAGGGGCCCAACCCCTAGGGGCCCGAACACCAGCTCCAGGGGCCCAACCCCAGAGCGCCCGAACCATAGCTCCAGAGGCCCAAACCCTAAGCGCACGAACCATAGCTCTAGGGGCCTAACCCCTGAGGCCCCAACACCAGCTCCAGGGGCCCAACCCCTTGGGGCCCCAGCACTAGCTCCAGGGGCCAAACCCCTGAGCGCCCGAACCATAGCTTCAGGGGCCTAACCCCTGAGGGCCCAGAACCCAGCTCCAGGGGCCCAACCCCTGAGCGACCGAACCATACCTCCAGGGGCCTAACACCTAGGGGCCCCAACCCCAGCTCCAGGGGCCCAACCCCTGGGGGCCCCAACACCAGCTCCAGGGGCCAAGCCCCTGAGCGCCCGAACCATAACTCCAGGGGCCTAACCCCCGGGAGCCCCAATCCCAGTTCCAGGGGCCAAACCCCTGGGGCGCTCGACCCCAGCTCCAGAGGCCCAACCCCTGAGCGCCTGAACCATAGCTCCAGGGCCTAACCCCTGGGGCCCCAACACCAGCTCCAGGGGCCCAACCCCTGAGCGCCCGAACCGTAGCTCCAGGGGCCTAACCCCCGGGGCCCCAACCCCAGCTCCAGGGGCCCAACCCCTGGGGGCCCAAACACCAGATCCAGGGGCCCAACCCCAGAGCGCCCGAACCATAGCTCCAGGTTCCCAAACCCTGGGGGCCCCAACACCAGCTCCAGGGGCCCAAACCGAGAGCGCCCGAACCATAGCTCCAGGGGCCCAACCCCTGGGGCCCGAACACCAGCTCCAGGGGCCCAACCCCTGAGTGCCCGAAATATAGCTCCAGGGGCCTATTCCCTGGGGGCCCCAACCCCAGCTCCAGGGGCCTAACCCCTGGGGGTCCCAACACCAGCTCCAGGGGTCCAACCCCTGAGCGCCCGAACCATAGCTCCAGGGGCCTAGCCCCTGGGGTCCCCAACACCAGCTCCAAGGGCCCAACCCCTCAGCGCCCGAACAATACCTCCAGGGGCCTAACCCCTGGGGGCCCCAACACCAGCTCCAGGGGCCCAACCCCTGAGCGCTCGAACTATAGCTACAGGGGCCTAACCCCTGGGGGCCCCCACCCCAGCTCCAACGGCCCAAAACCGGATCGCCCGAACCATAGCTCCAGGGGCCTAACCCCTGGGGGCCCCAACCCCAGCTCCAGGGGCCCAACCCCTGGGGGCCCCAACACCAGCTCCAGGGGCCCAACCCCTGAGCGCCTGAACCATAGCTCCAGGGGCCTAACCCCTGGGGCCCCAACACCAGCTCCAGGGGCCCAACCCCTGAGCGCCCGAACCATAGCTCCTGGGGCCTAACCGCTAGGGTCCCCAACCCCAGCTCCAGGGGCCCAACCCCTGGGGGCCCCAACACCAGCTCCAGGGGCCCAACCCGTCAGCGCCCGAACCATAGCTCCAGGGGCCTAACCCCAGGTTGCCCGAACCCCAGCTCCATGGGTTCAAACCCTGGGGCCCCAACACCAGCTCAAGGAGCCCAACCCCTGACTGCTCAAACCATAGCTCCAGGGGCCTAATCCCTGGGGACCCCAACACCAGCTCCAGGGGCCCAACACCTGAGCGCCCGAACAATACCTCCAGGCGCCTAACCCCTCCCCAACACCAGCTCCACGGGCCCAACCCATGAGCGCCCGAACCATAGCTCCAGGGGCCCAACCGCTGAGCGCCTGAACCATAGCTCAAGGGGCCTAACCCCTGGGGCCCCAACACCAGCTCCAGGGGCCCAACCCCTGGGGGCCCCAACTGCAGCTCCAGGGGCCCAACCCCTGTGCGCCTGAACCATAGCTCCAGGGGCATAACCCCTAGGGGCCCCAACCCCAGCTCCAGGGGCCATACCCCTGGGAGCCCCAACACCAGCTCCAGGGACCCAACCCCTGAGCGCCCGAACCATAGCTCCAGGGGCCTAACCCCCGGGGACCCCAACACCAGCTCCAGGGGCCCAACCCCTGGGGGCCCCAACACCAGCTCCAGGAGCCCAACCCCTGGGGGCCCCAACACCATATCCAGGGGCCCAACCACTGAGCGCCCGAACCATAGCTCCAGGGTCCTAACCCCTGGGGCCCCAACACGAGCTCCAGGGGCCCAACTCCTGAGCGCCAAAGCCATAGCTCCAGGGGCCTAACCCCCGGGGACCCCAACACCAGCTCCAGGGGCCCAACCCCTGGGGGCCCCAACACCATCTCCAGGGGCCCATCCCCTGAGCGCCCGAAGCATAGCTCCAGGGGCCAAACCCCTGGGGCCCGAACACCAGCTCAAGGGGCCCAACCCCAGAGCGCCCGAACCATAGCTCCAGGGGCCCAAACCATGAACACCCGAACCATAGCTCTAGGGGCCTAAACCCTGGGGCCCCAACACCAGCTCCAGGGGCCCAACCCCTGGGGGCCCCAACACCAGCTCCAGGGGCCCAACCCCTGAGCGCCCGAACCATAGCTCCAGGGGCCTAACCCCTGGGGGCCCCGACCCCAGCTCCAGGGGCCCAACCCCTGAGCGCCCGAACCATACCTGAAGGGGCCTAACCCCTAGGGGCCCCAACCCCAGCTCCAGGGGCCCAACCCCTGGGGGCCCGAACACCAGCTCCACGGGCCCAACCCCTAAGTGCCAGAACCATAGCTGCAGGGGCCTAACCCACGGAAGCCCCAATCCCAGCTACAGGGGCCCAACCCCTGGGGCGCTCGACCCCAGCTACAGAGGCCCAACCCCTGAGGGCCTGAACCATAACTCCAGGGGCCTAACCCCCGGGGCACCAACCCCAGCTCCAGCGGCCCAACCCCTTGGGGCCCCAATACCCACTCCAGGGGCCCAACCCCAGTGCGCCCGAACCATAGCTCCAGGGGCCCAACCCCTGGGGGCCCCAACACAAATCCAGGGGCCCAACACCAGAGCGCCCGAACCATAGGACCAGGGGCCCAACCCCAGGGGCCCCAACACCAGCTCCAGGGGCCCAACCCCTGAGTGCCCGAACAATAGCTCCAGGGGCCTAATCCCTGGGGGCCCGAACCCCAGCTCCAGGGGCCCAACCCCTGGGGGTACCAACACCAGCTCCAGGGGTCCAACCCCTGAGCGTCCGAACCATAGCTCCAGGGGCCTAACCCCTGGGGGCCCCAACACCATCTCCAGGGGCCCAACCCCTCAGCGCCCGAACAATACCTCCAGGGGCCTAACCCCTGGGGGCCCGAACACCAGCTCCAGGGGCCCAACCCCTGAGCGCTCGAACCATAGCTACAAAGGCCTAACCCCTGGGGGCCCCCACCCTAGCTCCAACGGCCCAAAACCTGAACGCCCGTACCATAGCTCCAGGGGCCTAATCCCTGGGGGCCCCAACCCCAGCTCCAGGGGCCCAACCCCTGGGGGCCCCAACACCAGCTCCAGGGGCCCAACCCCTGAGCGCCCTAACCATAGCTCCAGGGGCCTAACCGCTAGGGGCCCCAACCCCAGCTCCAGGGGCCCAACCCCAGGGGGCCCCAACCCCAGCTTCAGGGGTCCAAACCCTGGGGCCCTCGACCCCAGCTCCAGGGGCCCAACCGCTGAGCGCCCGAACCATAGCTCCAGGGGCCTAACCCCTGGGGACCCCAACACCAGCTCCAGGGGCCCAACCCCTGGGGGCCCCAACATCAGCTCCAGGAGCCCAACCCCTGGGGGCCCGAACACCATCTCCAGGGGCCCAACCCCTGAGCGCCCGAACCATAGCTCCAGGGGCCAAACCCCTGGGGCCCCAACACCAGCTCCAGGGGCCCAACCCCTGAGCGCCCGAGCCATAGCTCCAGGGGCCTAACCCCTGGGGGCCCCGACCCCAGCTCCAAGGGCCCAACCCCTGAGCGCCCGAACCATAGCTCCAGGGGCCTAACCCCCGGGGGCCCCAACCCCTGCTCCAGGGGCCCAACCGCTGGGGGCCCCAACACCAGCTCCAGCGGCCCAACCCCAGAGCGCCCGAACCATAGCTCCAGGGGCCCAAACCATTAGCGCCCGAACCATAGCTCCAGGGTCCTAACCCCTGGGGCCCCATCACCAGCTCCAGGGGCCCAACCCCTGGGGGCCCCAACACCAGCTCCGGGGGCCCAACCCCTGAGCGCCCAAACCATAGCTCCAGGGGCCTAACCCCTGGGGGCCCTGACCCCAGCTCCAGGGGCACAACCCCTGAGCGCCCTAACCATACCTGAAGGGGCCTAACCCCTAGGGGCCCCAACCCCAGCTCCAGGGGCCCAACCCCTGGGGCGTTCGACCCCAGCTACAGAGGCCCAACCCCTGAGAGCCTGAACCATAGCTCCAGGGGCCTAACCCCCGGGGCACCAACCCCAGCTCCAAGGGCCCGACCCCCGGGGGCCCCAACACCCACTCCAGGGGCCCAACCCCAGAGCGCCCGAACAATAGCTCCAGGGGCCCAACCCCTGGGGGCCCCAACAGCAGCTCCAGGGGCCCAACCCCAGAGCGCCCGAGCCTTAGCTCCAGGGACCTAACCCCTGGGGGCCCCGACCCCAGCTCCAAGGGCCCAACCCCTCAGCGCCTGAACCATAGCTCAAATGGCCTAACCCCTGGGGCCCCAACACCAGCTCCGGGGACCCAACCCCTGGGGGCCCCAACACCAGCTCCAGGGGCCCAACCCCTGAGCGCCCGAACCATAGCTCCAGGGGCCTAACCCCCGGGGGTCCAACCACAGCTCCAGGGGCCCAACCCCTGGGGCCCTCGACCCCAGCTCCAGGGGCCCAACCACTGAGCGCTCGAACTATAGCTCCAGGGGCCCAACCCTTTAGCGCCTGAACCCTAGCTCCAGGGACCTAACCCCTGGGGCTCCAACACCAGCTCCAGGGGCCCAACCCCTGGCGGCCCCAACACCAGTTCCAGGGGTCCAACCCCTGAGCGCCCGAACCATAGCTCCAGGGGCCTAACCCCTGGGGGCCCCAACCCCAGCTCCAGGGGCCCAACCCCTGGGGCCCCCAACACCAGCTCCAGGGGCCCAACCCCTGAGCGCCCGAACCATAGCTCCAGGGGCCCAACCCCTGAGCGCCTGAACCATAGCTCAAATGGCCTAACCCCTGGGGCCCCAACACCAGCTCCAGGGGCCCAACCCCTGGGGGCCCCAACACCAGCTCCGGGGCCCAGCCCCTGAGAGCCTGAACCATAGCTGCTGGAGCCTAACCCTAGGGGCCCTAACCTCAGCTCCAGGGGCCCAACCCCTGGGGGCCCCAACACCAGCTCCAGGGGCCCAACCCCTGAGCGCCCGAACCATAGCTCCAGGGGCATAACCCCCGAGGGCCCCAACCCCAGCTCCAGGGGCCCAACCACTGGGGCCCTCGACCCCAGCTCCAGGGGTCCAACCACTGAGCGCCCGAACCATAGCTCCAGGGGCCCAACCCCTGAGCCCCCGAACCCAAGCTCCAGGGGCCTAAACCCTGCAGGCTCCAACACCAGCTCCGAGGGCCCAACACCTGAGCGCCCGAACAATACCTCCAGGGGCCTAACCCCTGGGGGCCCCAACACCAGCTAAAGGGGCCCAACCCCTGAGCGCTCGAACCATAGCTCCAGGGGCCTAACCCCTGGGGCCCCAACACCAGCTCCAGTTTCCCAGCCCCTGGGGTCCCAACACCAGCTCCAGGTGCACAACCCCTGAGCGCCCTAACCATAGCTCCAGGGGCCTAACCGCTAGGGGCCCCAACCCCAGCTCCAGGGGCCCAACCCCAGGGGGCCCCAACCCCAGCTCCAGGGGTCCAAACCCTGGGGCCCTCGACCCCAGCTCCAGGGGCCCAACCGCTGAGCGCCCGAACCATAGCTCCAGGGGCCTAACCCCTGGGGACCCCAACACCAGCTCCAGGGGCCCAACCCCTGGGGGCCCCAACATCAGCTCCAGGAGCCCAACCCCTGGGGGCCCGAACACCATCTCCAGGGGCCCAACCCCTGAACGCCCGAACCATAGCTCCAGGGGCCAAACCCCTGGGGCCCCAACACCAGCTCCAGGGGCCCAACCCCTGAGCGCCCGAGCCATAGCTCCAGGGGCCTAACCCCTGGGGGCCCCGACCCCAGCTCCAAGGGCCCAACCCCTGAGCGCCCGAACCATAGCTCCAGGGGCCTAACCCCCGGGGGCCCCAACCCCTGCTCCAGGGGCCCAACCGCTGGGGGCCCCAACACCAGCTCCAGCGGCCCAACCCCAGAGCGCCCGAACCATAGCTCCAGGGGCCCAAACCATGAGCGCCCGAACCATAGCTCCAGGGTCCTAACCCCTGGGGCCCCATCACCAGCTCCAGGGGCCCAACCCCTGAGCGCCCAAACCATAGCTCCAGGGGCCTAACCCCTGGGGGCCCTGACCCCATCTCCAGGGGCACAACCCCTGAGCGCCCTAACCATACCTGAAGGGGCCTAACCCCTAGGGGCCCCAACCCCAGCTCCAGGGGCCCAACCCCTGGGGCGTTCGACCCCAGCTACAGAGGCCCAACCCCTGAGAGCCTGAACCATAGCTCCAGGGGCCTAACCCCCGGGGCACCAACCCCAGCTCCAAGGGCCCGACCCCCGGGGGCCCCAACACCCACTCCAGGGGCCCAACCCCAGAGCGCCCGAACAATAGCTCCAGGGGCCCAACCCCTGGGGGCCCCAACAGCAGCTCCAGGGGCCCAACCCCAGAGCGCCCGAGCCTTAGCTCCAGGGACCTAACCCCTGGGGGCCCCGACCCCAGCTCCAAGGGCCCAACCCCTCAGTGCCTGAACCATAGCTCAAATGGGCTAACCCCTGGGGCCCCAACACCAGCTCCGGGGACCCAACCCCTGGGGGCCCCAACACCAGCTCCAGGGGCCCAACCCCTGAGCGCCCGAACCATAGCTCCAGGGGCCTAACCCCCGGGGGTCCAACCACAGCTCCAGGGGCCCAACCCCTGGGGCCCTCGACCCCAGCTCCAGGGGCCCAACCACTGAGCGCTCGAACTATAGCTCCAGGGGCCCAACCCTTTAGCGCCTGAACCCTAGCTCCAGGGACCTAACCCCTGGGGCTCCAACACCAGCTCCAGGGGCCCAACCCCTGGGGGCCCCAACACCAGTTCCAGGGGTCCAACCCCTGAGCGCCCGAACCATAGCTCCAGGGGCCTAACCCCTGGGGGCCCCAACCCCAGCTCCAGGGGCCCAACCCCTGGGGCCCCCAACACCAGCTCCAGGGGCCCAACCCCTGAGCGCCCGAACCATAGCTCCAGGGGCCCAACCCCTGAGCGCCTGAACCATAGCTCAAATGGCCTAACCCCTGGGGCCCCAACACCAGCTCCAGGGGCCCAACCCCTGGGGGCCCCAACACCAGCTCCGGGGCCCAGCCCCTGAGAGCCTGAACCATAGCTGCTGGAGCCTAACCCTAGGGGCCCTAACCTCAGCTCCAGGGGCCCAACCCCTGGGGGCCCCAACACCAGCTCCAGGGGCCCAACCCCTGAGCGCCCGAACCATAGCTCCAGGGGCATAACCCCCGAGGGCCCCAACCCCAGCTCCAGGGGCCCAACCACTGGGGCCCTCGACCCCAGCTCCAGGGGTCCAACCACTGAGCGCCCGAACCATAGCTCCAGGGGCCCAACCCCTGAGCCCCCGAACCCAAGCTCCAGGGGCCTAACCCCTGCAGGCTCCAACACCAGCTCCGAGGGCCCAACACCTGAGCGCCCGAACAATACCTCCAGGGGCCTAACCCCTGGGGGCCCCAACACCAGCTAAAGGGGCCCAATCCCTGAGCGCCCGAACCATAGCTCCAGGGGCCTAACCCCTGGGGGCCCCAACACCATCTCCAGGAGACCAACCCCTGAGCGCTCGAACCATAGCTCCAGGGGCCTAACCCCTGGGGCCCCAACACCAGCTCCAGTTTCCCAGCCCCTGGGGTCCCAACACCAGCTCCAGGTGCACAACCCCTGAGCGCCCGAACCATAGCTTCAGGGGCCTAATACTTGGAGGCACCCACCCCAGCTCCAAAGGCCCAACCCCTGAGCGCCCGAACCATAGCTCCAGGGGCCTAACCCCTGGGGGCCCCAACCCCAGCTCCAGGGGCCAAACACCCGGGGGCCCCAACCCCAGCTCCAGGGGCCCAATCCCTGAGGCCCTCGACCCCAGCTCCAGGGGCCCAACCCCTGAGCGCCCGAACCATAGCTCCAGGGGCCTAACCCCTGGGGCCCCAACACCAGCTACAGGGGCCCAACCCCTTGGGACCGCAACACCAGCT
Source organism: Gopherus flavomarginatus (assembly GCF_025201925.1). NCBI lineage: Eukaryota > Metazoa > Chordata > Testudines > Testudinidae > Gopherus > Gopherus flavomarginatus. Next base: position 5,802 of record NW_026114820.1, on the reverse strand, counting down.
CCAGGGGCCCATCCCCTGAGCGCCCGAACGAAAGCTCCAGGAGCCTAACCCCTGGGGGACCCAACACCAGCTCCAGGGGCCCAACCCCTGGGAGCCCCAACACCAGCTCCAGGGGCCCAACCCCAGAGCTCCCGAACCAAAGCTCCATGCAGGAAATGCTCTGTGCATTACCGTGCGTGACAACATGGTGCCACTGTTGCTCCATGCGGGGAAATGCTCTGTGCATTACCCTGTGTGGCTACATGGTGTCACTGTTGCTCCATGCGGGGAAATGCTTTGTGCATTACCCTATGTGGCCACACAGATTCACTCTTCCTCCATGCAGGAAATGCACTGGGCATTATTGTGATGGAGTGCGGAGTGTCTTCGTGGGGGATGGGAGAGCAGGGGGTGACTTTCGGTCAGGGGCCCCAACACCAGCTCCAGGGGCCGAACCCCTGAGCGCCCGAACCATAGCTCCAGGGGCCTAACCCCTGGGGTCCCGAACACCAGCTCCAAGGGCCCGACGCCTGAGCGCCTGAACCATAGCTCAAATGGCCTAACCCCTGGGGCCCCAACACCAGCTCCAGGGGCCCAACCCCTGGGGGCCGCATCATCAGCTCCAGGGCCCCAAACCCTGAGCGCCCGAACCATAGCTCCAGGGGCCCAACCCCTGAGCGCCTGAACCATAGCTCAAATGGCCTAACCCCTGGGGCTCCAACACCAGCTACAGGGGCCCAACCCCTGGGGGCCCCAACCCCAGTTCCAGGGGCCCAACCCCTGAGCGCCCGAACCATAGCTCCAGGGGCCTAACCCCTGGGGGCCCCAACACCAGCTCCAGGGGCCCAACCCCTGAGCGCCCGAACCATAGCTCCAGGGGCCTAACCCCTGGGGGCCCCAACACCAGCTCCAAGGGCCCAACCCCTGAGCGCCCGAACCATAGATCCAGGGCCCTAACCCCCGGGGGCCCCAACCCCAGCTCAAGGGGCTTAACCCCTGGGGCCTTCGACCCCAGCTCCAGGAGCCCAACCCCTGAGTGCCCGAACCATAGCTCCAGGGGCCCAACACCTGACGGCCCCAACACCAGCTGCAGGGGCCCAACCCCTGAGCGCCCGAACCGTAGCTCCAGGGACCTAACCCCTGGGGCCCCAACACCAGCTCCACGGACCCAACCCCTGGGGGCCCCTGTCATAACCTTAGTCCCAGATTTGGACCTTAGCGTCCAAAATATGGGGGTTAGCATGAAAACCTCCAAGCTTAGTTACCAGCTTGGACCTGGTACCTGCTGCCACCACCCAAAAAATTAGAGTTTTTTGGGGCACTCTGGTCCCTCTGAAAAACCTTCCCTGGGGACCCCAAGACCCAAATCCCTTGAGTCTCACAACAAAGGGAAATAATCCTTTTTCCCTTCCCCCCTCCAGGTGCTCCTGGAGAGATACACAGACACAAGCTCTGTGAAACTACACAGAGAGACTCCCCCTCTCTGTTCCCAATCCTGAAAACAAAAAGTACTTTCCTATTCCCCCAGAGGGAATGCAAAGTCAGGCTAGCAATCCAACACACAGATCTCCCCTTGATTTCTTCCTCCCACCAATTCCCTGGTGAGTACAGACTCAATTTCCCTGAAGTAAAGAAAAACTCCAACCGGTCTTAAAAGAAAGCTTTATATAAAAAAGAAAGGAAAAATACATACAAATAATCTCTCTGTATTAAGATGATACAATACAGGGTCAATTGCTTAAAAGAATATTGAATAAACAGCCTTATTCAAAAAGAATACAAATCAAAGCACTCCAGCACTTATATTCATGCAAATACCAAAGAAAAGAAACCATATAACTTACTATCTGATCTCTTTGTCCTTACACTTAGAAACAGAAGATTAGAAAGTAGAACTGCTTCTCCAAAGCTCAGAGAAAGCAGGCAGACAGACAAAAGACTTAGACACAAACTTCCCTCCACCCAGAGTTGAAAAAATCCGGTTTCCTGATTGGTCCTCTGGTCAGGTGCTTCAGGTGAAAGAGACATTAACCCTTAGCTATCTGTTTATGACAGCCCCAACACCAGCTCCAGGGGCCCAACTCCTGAGCGCCCGAACCATAGCTCCAAGGTCCTAACCTCTGTGGGCCCCAACACCAGCTCCAAGGGCCAAACCTATGAGCGCCCGAACCATAGCTCCAGGCGCCTAACCCCCGGGGCCCCAACCCCAGCTCCAGGAGCCCAACCCCTGAGCGCCCGAACCATAGATACAGGGGCCCAACCCCTGAGCGACCGAACCATAGCTCCAGGGGCCCAACCCCCGGGGGCCCCAACCCCAGCTCAAGGGGCCCAAACCCTGGGGCCCTCTACCCCAGCTCCAGGGGCCCAACCCCTGAGTGCCCGAACCATAGCTCCAGGGGCCCAACCCCTGACGGCCCCAACACCAGCTGCAGGGGCCCAACCCCTGAGCGCCCGAACCGTAGCTCCAAGGACCTAACCCCTGGGGCCCCAACACCAGCTCCAGGGACCCAACCCCTGAGGCCCTCGACCCCAGCTCCAGGGGCTCAACCCCTGAGCGCCCGAACCATAGCTCTAGGGCCTAACCCCTGGGGCCCCAACACCAGCTCCAGGGGCCAAACCCCTTAGCGCCCGAACCATAGCTCCAGAGGCCTAACCCCCGGGGCCCCAACCCCAGCTCCAGGAGCCCAACCCGTGAGAGCCCGAACCATAGTTCCAGGGGCCCAACCCCTGAGCGACCGAACCATAGCTCCAGGGGCCTAACCCCTGGGGCCCCAACACCAGCTCAAGGGACCCAACCCCTGGCGGCCCCAACAACAGCTCCAGAGGCCCAACTCCTGAGCTCCCAAATCATAGCTCCAGGGGCCCAACCCAGGGGGCCCCAACACCAGCTCCACGGGCCTAACCCCTGAGCGCCCGAACCATTGCTTCAGAGGCTTAACCCCTAGGGGCCCCAACCCCAGCTACAGGGGCCCAACCCCTGGGGGCCCCAACACCAGCTCCAGGGGCCCAAACCGTGAGGCCCTCGTCCCCATCTCCACGGGCTCAACCCCTGAGCGCCCGAACCATAGCTCCGGGGCCTAAGCCCTGGGGCCCCAACAGCAGCTCCAGGGGCCCAACCCCTGAGCGCCCGAACCATAGCTCCAGGGGCCTAACCCCCTGGGACCCAACCTCAGCTCCAGGGGTCCAACCCCTGGGGGCCCCAACACCAGCTCAAGGGGCCCAACCCCAGAGTGTCCGAACCATAGCTCCAGGGGCCCAACCCCTGGGGGCCCCAACATCAGCTACAGGGGCCCAACCCCTGAGCGCCCCAACCATAGCTCCAGGGGCCTAACCCCTGGGGCACCAACACCAGCACCAGGGCCCAACCCCTGGGGCCCCAACACCAGCTCCAGGGGCCCAAACCCTGAGTGCCCGAAACATAGCTCCAGGACCCTAACCCCTGGGGGTCCCAACACCAGCTCCAGGGGCCCAACACCTGAGCGCCTGAACAATACCTCCAGGTGCCTAACCCCTGGGGGCCCCAACACCAGCTCCAGGGGCCCAAACCCTGAGCGCCCGAACCATAGCTCCAGGGGCCCAACCCCTGAGCGCCCGAACCATAGCTCCAGGGGCCAAACCCCTGAGCGCCTGAACAATAGCTCAAATGGCCTAACCACTGGGACCCCAACACCAGCTCCAGGGGCCCAACCCCTGGGGGCCCCAACACCAGCTCCGGGGCCCAACCCCTGAGCGCCTGAACCATAGCTGCAGGAGCCTAACCCTAGGGGCCCTAACCTCAGCTCCAGGGGCCAAACCCCTAGGGGCCCCAACACCAGCTCCAGGGGCCCAACCCCTGAGCGCCCGAACCATAGCTCCAGGGGCCTAACCCCCGAGGGCCCCAACCCCAGCTCCAGGGGCCCAACCCCTGGGGCCCTCGACCCCAGCTCCAGGGGCCCAACCACTGAGCGCCCGAACAATACCTACAGGGGCTTAACCCCTGGGGGCCCCAACCCCAGCTGCAGGGGCCCAAACCCTGCGGGCTCCAACACCAGCTCCAAGGGCCCAACACCTGAGCGCCCGAACAATACCTCCAGGGGCTTAACCCCTGGGGGCCCCAACACCAGCTAAAGGGGCCCAACCCCTGAGCGACAGAACCATAGCTCCAGGGGCCTAACCCCTTGGGGCCCCAACACCAGCTCCAGGGGCCCAACCCCTGAGCGCCCGAACCATAGCTCCAGGGTCCTAACACTTGGGGGCACCCACCCCAGCTCCAAGGGCCCAACCCCTGAGTGCCCGAACCATAGCTCCAGGGGCCTAACCCCTGGGGGCCCCAACCCCAGCTCCAGGGGCCAAACACCCGGGGGCCCCAACCCCAGCTCCAGGGGCCCAATCCCTGGGGCCCTCGACCCCAGCTCCAGGGGCCCAACCCTTGAGCGCCTGAACCATAGCTCCAGGGGCCTAACCCCTGGGGCCCCAACACAAGCTACAGGGGCCCAACCCCTTGGTACCGCAACACGAGCTCTAGGGGCCCATCCCCTGAGCGCCCGAACCAAAGCTCCAGGAGCCTAACCCCTGGGGGCCCCAACACCAGCTCCAGGGGTCCAACCCCTGGGAGCCCCAACACCAGCTCCAGGGGCCCAACCCCAGAGCTCCCGAACCAAAGCTCCATGCAGGAAATGCTCTGTGCATTACCGTGCGTGACCACATGGTGCCACTGTTGCTCCATGCGGGGAAATGCTCTGTGCATTACCCTGTGTGACTACATGGTGTCACTGTTGCTCCATGTGGGGAAATGCTCTGTACATTACCCTATGTGGCCACACGGATTCACTCTTCCTCCATGCAGGAAATGCACTGGGCATTACTGTGATGGAGTGGGGAGTGTCTTCGTGGGGGATGGGAGAGCAGGGGGTGACTTTCGGTCAGGGGCCCCAACACCAGCTCCAGGGGACGAACCCCTGAGCGCCCGAACCATAGCTCCAGGGGCCTAACCCCTGGGGTCCCGAACACCAGCTCCAAGGGCCCAATGCCTGAGCGCCCGAACAATACCTCCAGGTACCTCACCCCTGGTGGCCCCAACACCAGCTACAGGGCCCCAAACCCTGAGCGCCCGAACCATAGCTCCAGGGGCCCAACCCCTGAGCCCCCGAACCCAAGCTCCAGGGGCCTAACCCCTGCGGGCTCCAACACCAGCTCCAAAGGCCCAACACCTGAGCGCTCGAACAATACCTCCAGGGGCTTAACTCCTGGGGGCCCCAACACCAGCTAAAGGGGCCCAACCCCTGAGCGCCCGAACCATACCTCCAGGTGCCTAACCCCTGGGGACCCCAACACCAGCTCCAGTGGACCAACCCCTGAGCGCCCGAACCATAGCTCCAGGGCCCTAACCCCTGGGGCCCCAACACCAGCTCCAGGTTCCCAGCCCCTGGGGTCCCAACACCAGCTCCAGGGGCCCAACCCCTGAGCGCCCGAACCATAGTTCCAGGGTCCTAACACTTGGGGGCATCCACCCCAGCTCCAAGGGCCCAACCCCTGAGCGCCCGAACCATAGCTCCAGGGTCCTAACCCCTGCGGGCCCCAACACCAGCTCCAGGAGCCCAACCCCTGGGGGCCCCAACACCAGCTCCAGAGGACCCAACACCAGAGCGCCCGAAACATAGCTCCAGGGGCCCAATACCTGGGTGCCCAAACACCAGCTCCAGGGGCCCAACCCCTGAGCGCCCGAACCATAGCTCCAGGGGCCTATTCTCTGTGGGCCCCAACACCAGCTCCAAGGGTCCAACCCCTGAGCGCCCGAACCATAGCTCCAGGGGCCTAACCAAGGGGGGCCCCAACACCAGCTCC
>NW_026114819.1:0-42875 GCF_025201925.1 Gopherus flavomarginatus | reverse complement strand
CTCCATCTCTATGGCTTCTAACCCTAGCTACCAAAGAGCCTCAACCCATGGGGATCTAACCCTAGCTTACGGTCCCTTACCCGTGGGACCCCCCAAGCCTACTCTAGGTGGCCCTACCTCTGTGGCCCATAACCCTAGCTGCAGGTGCGCTAACCCATGGGGCCCTACCCTAGATACCAGAGGCACTACCCATTGTGGATCCCTAAACTTAGATCGGTGACCTACCTAGGGCACCTCACCCTCGGCTCAGGCTACCCGCACCGAATAGAGATCGGCTAACCCTAGCTCCAGGGGCCAACCCAACCTAGGACCCCTAACCCTAGCACCATGAGCCCCACCGCCTGGGCCCCTCACCCAAGTCCAGGGTCCCCTACCTTGTGGGGCCCCTAACCCTAGCTCCAGATGCCATGGCGCGTGGCCCCGCTGAGCCTGGTCTCTCAGGTACCACGACCCCTTGTACCAAGGACCTACCGCTAGCCTCCAACGGGCCACATCCCTGCAGCCTCTAAAGCGTAGCTTCATGGGCCAGCCATGCCGCCCTTAACCCTACTACAGAGTCCTTTACCCGTGGGACCCCGAAACCTATTCCATGGGCCCTACCATTGGGTCCCTAACCCTGCTCCAGGGACATTACCCCTGGGGGCCCCTAAACCTAGCTCCAGGGGCCCTACCCGTGGGGTCCGCTAACCATAGCTCCAGGGACTCTACCCATGGGGCCCCTATCTCTACTCCAGGAGGCCTTACTCTTGGAAACCTCACCCTAGCTCCAGGGGCGCCTACTATCTGGAGCCCATAACCCGAGTTTCAGGGGCCATACTCGTGGGGCCCCTAAACCTAGCTCCAGGTGCCCCATCCCTGGGGACCCTAACCTTAGCTTAGGGACCCTGCTCGAAGTGCCCACAAACTATAGCTCCAGGGGCCCTACCCATTGGGATCCTAACCCTAGCTCCCGGGGCCCTACCATTGGGCCGCTAACCCTAACTCCTTAGACCCTACCCGTGAGGCCCTAACCCTAGCTCCAGGGGCCCTAACCGAAAGGTCTCTAACACTTGCTCCGGGGGCCCTACCACTGGGGCCCTAACTCTAGCTCCACGGCCCAACCCGTGGGGCCACTAACCCTCACTCCAGGGGCCCTAACCATGCGACACTAACCTAGCTATAGGGGCCTTACCCCTGTGTCCCCTAACCCTAGCTCCAGGGGCCTGACCCCAGTACCCCTAACCCTAGCTCCAAGGGCTCCATCCCTATGGCTTCTAACCCTAGCTCCAGGGGCCCAACCCATGGGATCTAACCCTAGCTACAGAGTCCTTACCCGTGGGACCCCCAAACCTAGCTCCAGGGGCCCTACCATTGAGGCCCCTAACCCTAGCTCCAGGGGCCATACCCGTCGGGCCCCTAAACCTATCTCCAGGCGCCCCACCCCTGGAACCCTTAACCCTAGTTCCAGGGGCCCTACCCATTGGGCTCCTATCCCTAGCTTCAGGGACCCCACCCGTTGGGCCCCTAACCCTAGCTACAAAGGCCCTACTTTTGTGACCCCTATCCCTAGCTCCAGGGTGCATACCCCTTTGGCCCCCAGTCCAAGCTCCAGGAACCGTACTCGTGGGGCCCCTATCCCTAGTGTTAGGCCTGAATAAAGATATTGCAGACAAACCAGGTATGACAACCTGACCAAAGTCAGTCTAACAGAGGTTTTTGGGTAATTCCTGAGTGGAAAACACTGAGAAGCAGCAGCATGTCTCACAAGCGCTGGGAAAAAAGTGAGATAAGCGAGAAGCTGCATTCCTGGCATAGTACCACATGTGCTGTGTTAGGGCAGCTCCTTCGAAGAACTGATAAGAGCCCTAGTTTCCCAGCCTCCTTGTTTTCACTCCCTGGTTTTGTTCGTTGTTTGTTTTTAACTCCCCTACATTTCTAACTTTAGGTATGTATGTATACTAAAGGTGTCTAGTTTCTAGTTGTTAAAAGAAGGGAGTGGGTTGCTCCAGTGAATAATTTATGATGCGACAGAACTGTCTATATAGGCTTATACTAAGATTTAAAGAGCGGGCTGGTTCTCTCGGGAGACGAGCTGCTCTATATTGATGCGTGCACTTGTCAATAAAGAGCTTTTGATCGGACCTTGCTGGTGTTGCCTGTCTCTCTCGCGGTCAGACAAATAACTTTGCCATCTGGGGGTTAGAGTCCCTGACACTAGCTCCAGGGGCTCTATCCCTGGGGCCCCTGACCCTATCTCCAGGGGCCCTACCCGTGGGGACCCTAATCCTAGCTCTATGGGACCTCCCCATGGGGCCCCTAGCCTTAGCTCCATGGGCCCTACCCGTGGGGACCTTAACCCTAGCTCCAGGAGCCCCATCCTTGGGGCCCCTAAATCTAGCTCCTGGGCTCCCGCCCGTGGGGCACCTAACCCTAGCTCCAGAGGCCCTTCCCTTAGGATCCCTAACCCAAGCTCCAGGGGCCCTATCCGTGGGGCCCCTAAACCCTAGCTCCTGAGGTCCTACCTGTGGGAGCTCTACCTTAGCTCCTGGCTCGTGCCCATTTGACCCATAATCCTAGCTCCAGGGGACCTACCCGTGGGACCCCTAATCTTAGCTCCAGGGGCCTTACCCCTGGGGTGCCTAACCCTACCTTCAGGGGGCCCTACCCGTGGGGCCTCTTAACCCTAGTTCCAGGGCCCCACTCCTGGAACCCCTATCCCTAGCTCCATGGGCCCCATCTCTGGGGCCTCCAAACCCTAGCTGCATGGGCCCTACCCCTGGGTCCCCTAACTCTAGCTTCAGGGGCCCTACCAGTTGGGACCCCTAACCCTAGTTCCATGGGTCCCACCCCTTGGACCCCTAACCCTTGCTCCAGAGGCCCCTTTGCTGGGGATCCAAACCCTTGCTCAAGGTGCCCTGCCCATGGGGCCGGTAACCCTAGCTCCAGGGGCCCCACCCCTAGACACCCGAACACTAGCTCAGGCACCCCACCCCCTGGGACCCCCAACCCTTGCTCCTGTGGCCCCGTCCCTGGGGCTCCTAGCCTTAGCCTCCAGGGTCCCTACATGTGGGAACCCTAACCCTAGCTCCAACGTCCCTTCCCGTGGGGGCCCCTAACCCTAGCTCCAAGGTCCCTTCTCGTGGGACCCTTAACCCTATCTGCAGGCCCTGTACCCCTGGGTCCCCTAACCCTAGCTTCAGAGGCCCTACCCATGGGGCCCTTTACCCTAGGTCAAGGGGCCTATGCATGGGGTCCCCCAACCCTAGCTCAAGGAGCCCTATCTCTGGGGCCCCTAAACCTAGCTCCAGGGGCCCTGCCCGTTGGACCCCTTTGCCTAGCTCCAGGGTCCCTTGAAAACACTTGGGAAAATGTGTTTGACTGTTCAGGCATTGGGAGCTCAGCTAAGAATGCAAATGCTTTTCAAAGACTGCGGGGACTGTGGGATTGCTGGAGTCCTCAGTCTCCCCTCCCTCCCTCCATGAACGTCCATTTGATTCTTTGGTTTTCCGTTACGCTTGTCACGCAGCACTGTGCTGAGTCCCGGCTGTGGACTCTGTCTATCATAGCCTGGAGATTTTTTCAAATGCTTTGTCATTTCGTCTTCTGTAACGGAGCTCTGACAGAACTTATTTGTCTCTCCATACAGCGATCAGATCCAGTACCTCCCAGACGGTCCACGCTGGAGCTCGTTTTGGGTTTGGGACTGCATCGCCACCTGTGCTGATCAGAGCTCCATGCTGGGCAAACAGGAAATGAAATTCAAAATTCGCGGGGCTTTTCCTGTTTACCTGGCCAGTGCATCCGAGTTCAGATTGCTTTCCAGAGCGGTCACAAGGGTGCACTGTGGGATACCGCCCAGAGGCCAATACTATTGAATTGCGGCCACACTAACCCTAATCCAACATGGCAACAAGGGGAGGAGTACAGATATCGGTACTAAGAACCCTTTATATCGATATAAAGGGCTTCATTGTGTGGACGGGTGCAGGGTTAATTCGTTTTAATGCTGCTAAATTCGGTTTAAATGCGTAGTGTAGACAAGGCCTAAGAAAGCGGCTGTTTGACCTACAAACAACGACAAAGTAAAACCTGCAAGAGCAGCCTTTCAGTTCAGAGGCCTGATAATAAGATGTTACTAATAACTGATGAAAGAGTTACAAACGATTCAAAACCATACTTAGAACAAACCAAATGGGAACACACACAACACCATTTTTCTTCGCTGCTCTTCAACCACGATATTCTCCCCATAGGGAGGTCCATCGCTCCTGGGGGTTCAGTGCCACAGTAACAGGGTGATGTGTGCAAGGGATGGAGGAAGCTGCTATTCCATCTCCCAAGTCCAAAAATCAGTTTAATAGCTAGTCCTGAGATAGAGGAAGTATCAGTTATTAAAGTCATAAGAACTAATTTAACATTGTGATTCCAGCCAATGTTAAAATGATCTAACATTCAGGTTAATACAAACATTTCTAGTCCTCTGCATAGAACGCTCAAATGATGCAAAAATAGCAAGTTTGCTTTAAAAAGTCATAAAAGGGGTGTCATTCAGAATCTGACACTTGGTGAAACGTAAGTCTAGAACACACAACCAGTTTGGGGATTGTGCTCTGCTTCTTAACAATCTGCCCTGAGGTTGCCACTCGCAGTCACAAGCTACTCCACATGGCTGGGGCCCTCTCATGGATCAGTAACTGGTTAGCAGCTTGGAAAGAAAGAGTAGGACAAAATAGTCGTTTTTGCAGTGGAAAGGGGTAAATAAAAGGCTTCCAAAGTATGAGACGAGGCTACAGACATTAGGGCTGGTCAGTTTAGACAAGACCGTAGAGCACCACTTCTCAACCAGGTGTCTGCCAAAAGAAACCAGGCTTGACCCACATCCCCAAGCCACCAAGCCTACCTGCCTGCATTGAAGGGGGAGAGAAAGGGCACAACAAAAAATTGCAGCATCAATGTAGAAGAGAGAACTCTTCCCCTGCCATTATCAGTAAGGGTTGCCTCACAGCCACTGACTCCCTGAACAGAAATAGCAAAAGTCCAACCACAATTCTACTTCCTTTCCACTACAAGAGATAATGGGTGGGAGCTTCTCTCTTGAGACTGTCCTGCTGCTTCCCAGGCACATGGCAGACAGAGCTTGGCCCGCAAGCCGAGGGTTTTGATCGCTTGAAGGCCCAGAGGGAAAAGAGACAAATGCTCGTGTATCAGAGAATGGCTTTGATCCATTGACCTCTGGGTTATGAGCCCAGCACGTGTCCGCTGCACCACTCGGCTGGCTCTTTATTCCCCCTGCCACCCAGCCACCTCTATCTGGATTAGTGCCTTACGAGCTCTTACGCTGGCAGGCATATGCGCTGGCTGCTAGGCAGCTGCCCTGGTCACAGGCTTTTACAGCTTCTACAGGGTAAAAAAGATCTATTTGGGGTTTGGACCCCATTGGGAGCTGGGTAGCTGAGTGCCGGAGACGGGAGTACTGCTTAAACTGTTTTCAATTAAGCCTTCAGCTCGTGGGGGATGAGGTTCAGCCTTTGATCCATGTCTGCAGCAGGCAAGCGCCTCTGGCTCAATCGGCCCCCACCCTGCCCCCGCTGTATTAGCAGACTAAAACCTGGAGCAAAGGCACACGCCTTGCAAGGGAACAGGAGCCGGGATCTCGAACAAATGTCAACATTTTAGTAAGATGACGTTCAAAGAAGAAAAAGGTGTACGGTACAGCATTTAGGTGTAGAAGTTTCTGGTGATCAGGGAACAATGTACAGATTACCCAGGGGGTGCGAAGTTCGGTTTAAGATCGGGTGGCATAAGGAAAACAGAATCTGCAATAGCCCTGACGGGGGGTAAAATGTTAACGTACAGACACTGAGTTAGGAGGATATGTTGTCCATGTGAGGGCTACGTTCAGGTGTGGAGTTTAAGAAGCGGGTACGACAATGAGAATGGATTCGCCCGCGTTTGGTGAGTTTTAACATTCAGTGTTTTTTAATCTTTGCCACAATCTAGTTTAAGCAGGGTCGGTATGAACTCTACCCTGCCATCTGTTGGTGATCTGTTGTAAAGGCCTTTTGGGGCTGATGTCATTTGCATGGTTACACCCACCCCAGATTGCATGAGGGGAGTGCTTGTCCAAATGGTCATTTCAGCTGCTGTGGGATCCCCCATCTCTTTGTTATTGGGGCAGGAGTAATCAAGTGTATTTTCCTGTTTAGTTTGGATCAAGGAGAGAGTAACTGTACCTGGCATTTGAGGCCTGAGATCTTACCCTAGCCTGGAAAGAACTCATCATTAAGGGGTATGGGTTCCAACCCCCCTCCCCAAGTGTGTGGGAAGTAGAAATAGATGTTTGTTCTTGGTCTGATTGATTTTGTGTCTGGTGTTTAAAGACGGAGGTATTTTTGAATATCTTTAGAATTGTTGTTAGTACTGAAGTTTCTCATCTTAATATTATGCTATTAGATTTCTTCTACAATATATTTTGGTGCTGAAAGGTAAAAGATTGCTGTGTGTGTGCTGTTATGGAGTGAAGTAACAAAGGTTGGTTGCAGACAGGGTGCATGTGCCACAAAAGTTGTGCTTGTCTCACCCCAGCTGTGGTCCCAGAGTCCAGAATTTGCATAAACTCACCCCCTTACCTGTGACTAACAAGCTTGCCCTGCTAACTCTTCCAGCAAAACAGGTCAAAGAAAGTGTATGCAAGCCCTGTACTGCAGCCCCAGTACTATTTTCGGTTCCTTCCCACAGATCTTTCACTCCGCACCAGTCCAGTTCCTTGCTGTTGCTTGTCCAACCACTGCATACATGTGCTAGACTGGACCCTGAGCTGATTCCTGACTGTTGTGCTCCATACAGCCTGGCCTGTCTGTGTCTCTGTGGTGCAATGGGTTAGCACGTTTGGTTCTTAACTGAAAGGATGGTGGTTCAAGCCCACCCAGGGACAGTGATAAGCCTGTGCTACTTCCTTGCTTTCCTGCGGGCAGGGCCGGCTTTAGGCCAATTCAACCAATTCCCCTGAATCGGGGCCCGCACCCAAGCCCTGCTGCTGCACTGTACTAGGGTGGCCCAGCTTCCCCAGGGGGCAATTTAAAGGGCCTGGGGCTCCCAGCAGGGACTGGAGCCTCAGGCTGTTTAAATTGCCACCAGAGCCCCACTGCTGGAGACTTGGGGGCTATTTAAAAAGTCTGGGGCTCCCCTTGCTTCTACTGCCCCGGCCCTTTAAACAGCCCCCGGAGCCCCGCCACTTCCCCAGGGCTCCCGCGGCTATTCAAAGGGCTGGGGCGGTGGAAGCAGGGGAGCCCCAGGCCCTTTAAATAGCCCCCGAGCCCTGGGCTGCTGCTGCTACCTTGGTGGAGGAGGGGGCACTTACCGTACAGGGTAAGCTGTACCCCCTGTACCCGCACCGCTGCCCACAGCCAGCCCCTGCTGCACCCCCTGCCCTGCCTGCACCAGCCCCGCACCCCGTGCCCTGTCTCCAGTCAACCCTTGCCGCACTCCCCTGCCTTAAGCCAGCCAGTCCCACACTCCTCTGTCTCCAGGCCTGCCAACCCCTGCGCAGTCCCCTGAGGCCCTGCCTGAAGCCAACCAGCCCACTCCACCCCACATCCCCCTGCCTCCTGCCAGCCCCTGTCAGCAGCCAGTCCCACACACCCTGCCCTGCCTGCAGCCAGCCCATTTGCAGCCAGTCCTGCACCCCCTGTCCTGTCTGCAGCCAGCCCCGCACGCCTTGCTCTGCTTGCAGCCAGACCCTACCTCCAGTCAGCCCCTGCCCTGCCTCCAGCCAGCCCCATGTCCACTGGTGCCCTGCAGTTCCCAGGGCAGTAACCCTGCACACATGCTGCAATGAGAGGGGCAGTGAACAGCTGTGACCCACACATGTGCACACCTTAGGGTGACCAGACAGCAAGTGTGAAAAATTGGAACAGGGTGGGGGGTAATAGGATCCTATATAAGCAAAAGACCCCCCAAATCGGGACTGTCTCTATAAAATCGGGACATCTGGTCACCCTAGCACACCGCCAGGGAGTGGCAGGGACCCACACATGTGAAATGGAGCTCATTTCTAGTTCAGGCCCATCTTTTTAAAAAAGAATTTTAGGTAGGGTTAACATACATCCGTATTTTCCTGGACATGTCCAGCTTTTTGGTTCTTAAATAGACCATTTGGGAGAAATTTTTAAAAATATGGATGTATGGTTACGCTATTGGTACAAAAAATACATACTGTGGCACATCCCTTAAATCAGAACTTTTTACAGGGAACCGGCTGCTAAGAAATGAAAGGCTTTTATTTACATGATTTTTTTTTTAGTCATCCCTGCCGGGGCCCCGCCGAATATGTTCGAATTGGGCCCCGCACTTCCTAAAGCTGGCCCTGCCTGCGGGGAGCCTCAAAGGTCCCATTTTGCTGCCTCTTGGCCTCAGTGCGTTCAGCTAGTGGCCCAAAGACCGGGCTGGATGTCATTCAGAAACCCATCTCCCAGCAGCTGTTCCAGAGGCTCAGGTTTAATCCTCAAGGCCGAGCACAAAAACTTTCAGCCAGGAACATTTCGCTCTCTCTCCCCCTCCGCCCAAGTGGCAAAGGAGAAGCAGACGAGACACGCCGGCTCAAAGACGTCTCCCTCCCATTTCCCTGTAGGCTGTGCAAAGCTCTTGGCCTGCCTCACGCCTTGTCAGGAAAGCGCGGCCATGCTACTCACGCCTGAGTCACGTCCGCAGCCTGGCCTGCCCTGGCTGACGGTGTGCAGAGCCACGCCCGTCAATGGCAGTTTGAGTCAGGAGCCTAGGCTCTTTCCCCTGACAGCCACACACACAGCACTGCCTGGTGTCCCGAGAGCCTCCTTCCTGTTCTCCTGCAGCACACGCTGCCTGCCAGTGTGGGTGGGAAAAGGGGACCAGGAAGTACTGCAGCCTCATTCCAGGACAGGAGGCCCTCGCCATACCCAGGCCTGCCTCTTGCCTTCAGTCCAGGTAGCCTCATGGCCTAGGCTCTTGGTGCTCTGCTGATCACTGCCTTGCTGGAAGGCCCTGAGGGAAAAGAAGCAAGCACACATGTAGCAGAGGATGGCTTTGATCCATTAATCTCTGGGTTATGGGCCCAGCACACTTTTGCTGCACCATTCTGCTGGTTTTTCATGACCGCTGCCACTCAGCCACCACTATCTGGATTAGCACCTTATGCACTCTCACACTGGCAGGCAGATGCGCAGTCTGCTAGGCAGCTGTCCTGGTCACAGGATATTACAGCTTCTACAGGGTAAAAGGGATCTATTTGGGGTTTGGACCCCATTGGGAGCTGGATAGCTGAGTGCCAGAGACGGGAGCATTTCTTAAACTGTTTTCAGTTAAGCCTTCAGCTTCACCCTCACCTGGAAAGTACTCACCATTAAGGGGTATGGGTTCCAAATGGCAAAAGTATGTGGGAGGTAAGAATGAGTGTCTAGCTGTTTGTGGTTGTTTTAGTTGATTTCCTTTTTGCTGTTCCTTGTGTGTAAAGGCAGAGACATTTTTGAATCTCTTAAAATTGCTGTTAGTGCTACAGTCCCTCACCTTAAGCTTATGCTATTAGATCTCTTCTGTGATATATTCTGATTCTGAAAGGTAAAAGGTCGCTCTGTGTGTGGCATTATGGAGTGAGATAGCAAATGTTGGTTGCAGAAATTGGGCATGTGCCACAACAGTCCTGCCCCCCAGCTGCATTCCCTGAGTCCAACTTGCAAAATTTCCATGCAGTCAGAGTGGAAAAGAGCATTTTACCTAACTGTGAAGTTGCTTACCACTTTCAGTGTGTAAGTGAGATAAGAACCCCCCACTCTAAATACATCTAAAATTTATACTTAACTATTAGTGATCTTAGGTCTGTAGCATAGAACTGAATTTGTACTACAATTACAAAGAGCTTTATTTTTAAACTAGAAAAGAAAAAAAGCAGTAAAATCTGCAGTTAGAAACTTCAAAAAAGACCCATAGTACTAAATTTAAATATTCATTTTCAACCTTTTCTATTTCACTATGCTTTGGAACCCATGTCCCTTGCCTAATGAGATATATGTAGGTTCGGGTGACTCCCAAAAGCATGACCTGCTAAGGACCGTTCTACTGTCCTTGATTCATATCACCAGGATAACTACACTTTATTACTCCTGCCCTAATAAGAAAGAGATTGGGGATCTCACAGCAGCCGAAATGACCATTTGGACAAGCACTCCCATCATGCAATGCGGGGTGGGTGTGACCATGCACATGAACAACAAAAGACTTTTACAACACATCACCAACAGATGTCAGGGTAGAGTTCATTCTGACCCTGCTTACATCCTCCCCACAACCAAGAATTGGTGCTTCTGGTAAATCACACTCCCTATTATACCAAATCATTAGTATTGAATGCTGAAGTCACAGCTAGCAAAAGTAGCCACTCATCTCTGCCCTGCAGCATCCAGCTTAGCCCTTGTTAACACATAAGTCAGTGGATTGTTCTCTGTCCATACCTGAAACTGAGCACCACACAAGTAGTCTCCAAAGTTCTCAGTGATGGCCCATTTCAAGCCCAAGAACTGCAGCTGGTGGATGGGATAGCAAGTTTCGCTATCAGACAGTCCTCAGCTGGCAAAGGCTACAGATTTACATTTGCCTTCCACTTCCTGGTACGAGACTGCTCCCAAACCCTCCAAACTGGCATCAGCATGCAGGATAAATGGCTTGTTTGGGTCAGCAGAGACTAGGACTGGCACATGAATCAGGCAAATAATGATTTCCCGTAAAGCTCTGTCACATCTCTCATCCCGCCATGTCCCAAATGGAGAGGAGAGGAGCCCCTCCCCTGTCCCAGCCCAAGAACACCAGATCTGTGGAGGCAAGATGTCTGTAGCCCAAACCAGCTGGAGCTGCTGGGGAGAAGAGTTCTCCCCTCAGCCCAGGCCCACTGGAGTTGCTATTGCAGTGGGGGAGAGATGTCTTTCATCTAGTTCTTAGATGCCCTGATAAGAGGGGGGTTGAGTTTTTTCTTCCCACCTACAGCTCAAACTTCTTTTTCCCCCACCACTTTCTGCTCTAGCCTGATCTCCCTCTTTCACCTCAATTCTCTTTTTCCTGGTCTTGTTCCAGAGCCCTGACAGCCCAATTCTCTGCCCTAACCCCGTGCCCTCTACTGCACCCTGAACCTCTCATTCTAACCCCACCCTAGAGCCTGCACTCCCAGGGCCAGTGCCCTCATCCACCTGCACTCCAACTTTCTGTCCCATGTACTCTGATTTAGGGTGTACTAATAATATTAATTTGGATAATATGATGAAAATTTAATTTATTAGCTTACATTTAATTTAATTTAATTGAGTTACAAAGTTACAGTTGCTTTACTGCTATTCAATAGATACATAGGGCATTATATGCAACAAAGTTTTGGTTAATGTCTCTTACCACAATTCCTTGATAACCTGGTGGTAAGAGACACAGAACCAGCCTTGCAGTTCAGGTTTCTCAATTCTTGAGTGAAAGATGCAGCGCTTAGAAAAAGCTACTGTTACTTAGGGTTTACTTGACTAAGTTAAACTTAAAATCAAAACCTAATAAACAAAGAATAAAACCTTATGGAAATGGAGCTTAGCCTAGTTCCCTTGAAACTTAAAGTTTCAGAACAAGTACAGCCTACTGCTAGTACATAGAGAGAGAGTGGAGGAAGTAAGTCAGAATGATAGAGTGAAGTGCTCTAGTGAGGTGGGTTACCTCTTTTATAGGGCACAAGCACCGGAAATCCTTCCTCCTATGTCCAAATTTCATTCCTCACCCACAAAACGTTAGGGTACGCTTACTTCACAGGCTAGTATGTTTGTGCATGTTGATGACATGTACATATGCACATAAGTTCCCTTGTGTTGTACCTGTTAAGTCTGTGGGTAGAATACTGAAAAAAAAAACCCTATGCCATTCTCCATTGTCGATTGGTCTAAGTAAAGTTCTTAGACAGGCGTGAGTACTTATCTATTTAAGTAACAAGATACAGGTCAACTTTGCTTTCTTAGTAAAAGGTCACAATATAGATATGCTAACCTTGCCTTAGCTTAACATACAGGATATGGCCTGTAGGGTCTCGTAAGTCATGTGCCCCAGCCTCCTAATCATTTCTATTGCCCGCCGCTGGACCCTCTCCAAATTGTCCACATCCCTTCGCATGTGGGACCCAACCCCAAAAGTACCCACATTTCACCCCAATGGCCCCCAAATGCCAGATTTTAATATGTACATAGGGTGCTCCCATGATCATGTCACTCCCGAGCTCTCCAGTGGAGCCTGCTGGTGGAGAACAAGGTCAAAATCAGCCAGGACATCGCTCAGTCAATTCCCTGTGCTCCCAGCAGGTGGTATCGGAAAGCTCCAAGATGGCTCACTTCCCTTTCTCTCATCAGCTTCAGGCCCCAGGGTTACAAATGCCCAAACTAGTTGGGATTCTCCCCTGGGCTCAGGGTGTGGGGCTGCTCTGAGGGGATGGACTTGCACACTTGGGATATTAGTGCAAAGATAGAATTTCAATTTCTCTTAGAGAAATTTGAGGGCAATTTATATTTGGTAAAAATCTTATTTCGTGAAAGGAAAGCTGCAGTGATAGCCTGGTTACTGGGGTGCAAAACACTTTCCTTCTGTAAGAAACAAGAAGTTAGAATTAGACATTTACATCATTTGTTCCAATGTTGGCACAGGTTTAATTTTGCTTCTGTGCAGGTTTGTTTCAGGCGGTTACTGTTTTGGTTTATTGGGTTGTTTTGGTTTTTTAAGTTGGAATGGAGATTTTAATTGACATTTGCTGGATTCGAATGGCTGACCTGCAACACCAGTTTTGACATACTTCTGCATATTTTATACAGATTTGGCCAGTATTCAAGGATTCAATTCCTTTATAGGAGGTTTTAGAGTTCAGGCTTATTTATTTGATGTTATTTTATCATCCTGCTGTAGCACACCTTTTTGATAAAACCTTGAAATTATTAATTTATGGCATTTGTTAGTTTTTATTTTTAAAAACAAAGTTTTTCTTAATGTTTGGGTTTTAAATTAAGCATTGTTTTTGGTTTCAAATTTTCATTTAGGTTTTGGTTGTTGATGGGATCTTTAAGAACTTTGGATTTAAAACTAAAATTTGGACAGATTTAGCTTATTGAAAGTAAACTGTTCACTATTTTATTTTAATAAAGGTTGTATTGCTGTAAACCCTGGCCAGTGGGAGAGGAGATGAGCCTGGCCTTTAACTGAGAAGGAGCAGAGGCATGGGAGAGGCCAGGTGATGGGGGGGCAGAGCCCCCCAATTTTTTTTGTCTACCCACCTCAGTCTCCCACCAAACGAGAAGAGTCTGATGCCACTCCTGCTGGTCACTGGGTGTCACTGCTGCTCCATGGGAAACATGCTCAGTGCATTACGCAGCTTGGTGAGAAATACACTCTGTGCCTTACCGTGACTGGTCCGTGGGTGTCACTGCTCCTAGAAGGCAGACATACGCTGTGCATTACACCAACTGACCGCTGGGTGTCATTGCTGTATCAATGGAAACACTTTCTGTGCATTACCCTGAATGACCACGAGGTGTCACTGCTGCTCCAAGGGAAACATGCTCTGTGTGTTACCCTGATTGGCCACTGGGTGTCACTGCTGCGCCAAGGAAAACACCTTCTGTGCATTACTCTGACTGCTCACTGGGTGTCACTGCTGCTATAGGGAAAACACCTTCTGTGCATTACTCTGACTGCCCACTGGGTGTCACTGCTGCTCCAAGGGAGACATAAGAACGGCCAGACTGGTTCAGATGCAAAGTTCATCTAGCCCAGTATCCTCCTGTCTTCTGACAGTGGCCAGTGCCAGGTGCCCCAGAGGGAATGAACAGAGCAGGGAATCATCAAGTGATCCATCCCCTGCCGCCCATTCCCAGCTTCTGGCAAACAGGCTACAGGCACCATCCCTGCCCACCCTGGCTAATAGCCCTTGATGGACCTATCCACCATAATCTTACCTAGTTCTTTTTTGAACGCTGTTACAGTCTTGGCCTTCACAACATCCTCTGGCAAGGAGTTCCACAGGTTAACTGTGCAACTGCCCTGAGCTTACCCCCTTCCCCTCGCCAGGTTGTATATTGGAAAAGAGGATGAGGATGAGGAGAGCCATGATGTGTCTGTCACTGGCTGATGCCTCAGTTTCCTCTAGGCAGCAGTGCTGCAGGCTCCTTTGGTCAGTTCCCATGCAACTGTGTCTGGGGAAGGGGGAGTAGATACCCATGCTTCCCAGCCCCATTCCCCTCCACCAGCAGCTAGGAAATCCAGGCCAAATTTAACCCTGGTAGCTGGGCCGGGTTTAGCCTGGGCCGGGGTTGGGCTGGGAAGGAATTGCGGTGGGGAAACAGACGCACCTGCTGTGAGGGAAGATCCTTCCATTCCCTGCCAACCTCCCTCACTCCTTGCAGCATGGCACCCCCTAGAACTTCCTTCTCTGTCATGGAGGCTGTCTGCTGCCTGCTTCTCGCTTAGCATCATCTCTCCTCACCCTGGGGCACTGGCGTCGCCCATCCTGTGCAAACAGGCAGGTCCCTGGTCTGCCCTGTGGTGCTGCCCTGCAATTTGGGGAGGCAGCTATTGGATGGAATCATATCGAAATATGGGAGTGGGCAAGGCTGGGGATCAAGACTCTTGGGTTCTCGCCCCAACTCTGGGAGGAAAGTGGAGGTTAGGGGGTAGAGTCGGAGAGGGGCAGGGCTGGGATCCAGGGCTCCTGCTTTTTCTCCACTTCCTGCAGCTGCTTCGGCCTTTCAGTGCGTTTCCTGTTGCAAATTCATTTGCTGACTTGTGCAACCCACCCCAGAGGCGGCTGCATCTCAGTGTTGGGTGAGGCATCCTTGGCTACATCACCCCCTAACCGTGTCTCTCTCTCCACTGCAGGTGACCCTGCAGCACTTGGCAAACATCCGCAAGATCGTGGGGGGTGCTTTGAGCATTGGGCAGGCAGGGGCCAGGTGCCCAGCCCGCCTCCCCCCCAAGAATGGGACCCAGCACCCCCTACTTTTTACAGGGATTAACAAGTGGCAAAGGGGAGCAAGTCAGAGAAGAGGGTGGCCAGGGTCTGAGCAGGGGGTGGAAATGGGTTGGTCGGGGGGGGGGTTAAGCAGCTGGAGGCAGAGTTAGGAGAGGGGCTGAAGGGTAAAATCAGGGACGAGGGAAGGAGCCGGAGTTAAGCCCAGGGAGAGATGCTGCCAGAGGGTCAAACCCCGGCACAGGCAGGGGCAGAGAGGTAACAGTTACCCCGGGGGGCTGAGACTCCAGTGTTTGCAAACATGGGGCAGGGAGCAGAGGGACTTTTTTATTTCCCCTCCCACAGCCAGCACCTCTCAGCATGGGCTTCCCAGGGCTGGGCTCTTAAAGGCACAGGCATCCCACTGCCTAGACCCTGCAGCTCCTCTCTGATGTAACCTACTGAGGTGCTGCAGTAGGAGACTCAATTCAGTGAAACTGGGCATTCCCTATACGCCCCACAGCCAGGGAGCTGTGCACCCCCTCCCTCGAATTTCCCCAACACCCCGCCCCCCAGTTGTTAACTAGTTACATGCAGCTCTGCCAATGTTGTCATTGGTTGCAAATTTGAATGGAAATTGAAACGTTAACACACACTTTAAAAGCAGGTACAACGTATGAAAAATACTTGTGCTGGAGAAAGTTAAATAGGTTTGGAAAGTCTGGACAAAGCCAGGTTTCCTCACGCAGCTGTTGTGTTTGTTGACAATGTCGGGGCATTGGCTTCAGGAATGTTGACTAACCTAAGGGCTGGTCTACACTACGGGGGAAAATCAATCTCAGATACGCAACTTCAGCTACGTGAATAACGTAGCTGAAGTTGAAGTATCTAAGATCGAATTACTCACCGTCCTCACGGTGCAGGATCGATGTCCATGGCTCCCCCTGTCGATTCCGCAACTCCATTCGGGTTGGTGGAGTTACGGAATCGATATAAGAGTTCTTGGGGATCGATATATCGCGTCTAGATGAGACGCGATATATCGATCCCCGAGCAATTGATTGCTACCCGCCAATACGGCGGGTAGTGAAGATGTACCCTTAGAATTTCAAATGATGATTTGTAAGCGAGGTGTGAATGAGCTCTCCCCTGACAGCTAGTGATGAGCAGGGTTGGAGGAGGCTTTGGGACCAGACTGTATTTCCATGAACTCACCTACTCTGCCGAGGTATCAAGTAGACAGAGCTGGGCTGCCTCTGCTCTAGGTGCCCGGAGGAGGGAAGGTGTGTGGGGCTCCAGCCTGGGGCTCTTCCTCCCTCCTGCCAAGCCCTGACTATTAATCCCAGCCCTGGCACTCCTTTCTTCAAGCGCCATGTGGGCCAGAGGAAAAGTGTGGCAGGAAGCACAGGGGCCAAACTTGTGGGCACCAGCTGAAGCAGCGAGAATCCCAACCACCATGTCAAACTGCAGGAATCAGCAACTAGGGTGGCAAGTTTTAGAGCCCCAACCCATTGTGGCCATCACGACCAAAGACCTGGCTCCCGTGGGTGAGTCACCCAGCAGGAGGGAAAAGACTCATTCTTGTACAACTAGAGACAGGGAAGTTGAGGACTGTGAGCTCCAGGGCTTTACCACAAGCCAACACCAGGTCCCACTGAGAGTTGAACTCAGATTGCAGGATTCAGTGTCCCAAGTGTTGCCCATTACACCATGGAAACAGCTTGTGCTGCCTTCTCTGGCCATCAGTGACCCTCACGGGGCTGGCTTGTGTAAGAGACTGTTGACCCTTTACTAAAACTTAGTGTGTGTGGTGGTGGGGGGGTGGGGGGGTCGGTTGGCTAGTTCCTAGCACCAATAGAGGTGGAAAGGGTCAGTGGGAAATCAGGCCCCTGAGACTGACAGCCCCCAGGGGCAATGGGGAGAGGCCAAAGCTCCAAGTTAGCTGGACTGACAGGCCAGGCAGTGTAATGAGGGAGTCACCAGGCCAGGGGGTCCCATCCAGTGCCAGCTTTAGGTCAATTC
This sequence comes from Gopherus flavomarginatus, assembly GCF_025201925.1. Taxonomy (NCBI): domain Eukaryota; kingdom Metazoa; phylum Chordata; order Testudines; family Testudinidae; genus Gopherus; species Gopherus flavomarginatus. Next base: position 25,897 of record NW_026114819.1, on the reverse strand, counting down.
CCCCGATTCCCCCAAACTGGACCCCACACCTAAGAGGGCCCCATGCCTGCACCTATAAGGGCCCCACGCCTTAAAGAAGAGAGCCTAACTTTTTAATTTTTACTCATCTGGCGGCAGCTTGAGTCTTCAGTGGCACTTCAGCTGTGGGTCCTTCACTCACTCCAGGTCTTCAGTGGCATTTCGGTGGCAGGTCCTTCAGTGCCATGGAAGACTTGGAGCGAGTGAAGGACCCACTGCCGAAGTGCCGCTGAAGACCTGGACCACTGCCAGGTATTCGAATTGGATCCTGCAGTTCCTATAGCTGGCCGTGGTCCCAACCTCCATAGGAGCGGGAACTGCCTGGGCCAGAGCAGGGTTGAGCTAAGCAGAGAGCAGGAGCCCGAGAAGAGCGGGGAGCAGAGTTGTGCAGGTGTAGTGCCAGAAACTGCTCCCTGTGGGATTTTGTTACTGACACCTGAGGTTGTTCTTATTTGCTGATTTTTCCTAATTTGCTAAAACTTGACGGTGGTTTCTCTAGCAAAGGCCAGTCCCTGGCCCCTTGGTCCAGACATCCTCATTCACATCAGGCTTCAAATTGAGAATCATTTCCCATTCCCGCTCTCTGGGAGGAGAGACTTTTAAACACGCTCTCTGTGCAACTGCACATGGCTAAGCAAGGAGAACAAACCCCCAATCCCCCCTGTGCTTTGGGGGCCAGGTTTGCTGTGGTCTGTAGTTCAGATGCCTTCACGTCTGGGCACTGGGATTATTTACCAGTTTCTGTGACATTGGGGCATAACTGTGCTCACAGCCAAATTAATGTGCTTAGTGTGGCCGTGTGCCCTCAACTTTACACAATCTGTTTCCAAAAATTGGTTTCTGTAAAATCGGAATAATCCCCTAGTGTAGACATACTGTATGTGCCTGAGCATCCACAGTGCAAACTGGAGCCAGATCTAGTTTCACTCTGTCTACACTTCAAACACTGCTGTGGCACTGCTATAGCACTCTGGAGTAGACAGTGACTGGAGGGGTTTTCCCATCCCTGTAATAGCTACATGGACAGAACAATTCTTCCTTTTATTTAGCACTATCTAATCAGGGCTTAGGTCACCTTAACTCTATGGGTTTGGGGGGTGGGGTTCACACCCTGAGAAATGTCGCTCTTCCATTTCAGTGCCCAGCGTACAGAAGCCCTTAGATTCCTCTTGCTATTTCAATGCAGGCACTGACCTGTGAGAGGAAAACATCAGCTCACAAACACTGAGACTGAATTCCCCACATTTAATCTCTCTGCACTTTCCAGAAAGTCACAAAATTCAATTCATTCTTGCTAGGACAGAGAAAAAAATAAGTGACACTAAGTTTTTGGCTTGATTATGTAACCCTTCTGCCTCTCTGAGTTGGCAGCAACAAGGGCCGGGTTCAGTATCCAGGGGTTCCGTTTCATAACACAATGCATAACTGGCTCGAGCTCCCACCCAGTGACCTGGGACACTCACATACCACACCCCCCTGGGCGCCTCTAGGAGGCAATACTTCCCCTCTCGCAAGCACGGAGTCTGAGTGTAGCAAAATCTTTTTAATAAAGGAAGGAATCAATGCGGCATCCCATTGGAGAAACACCACAAACAGGGTTATAACACAAACCATAAACAAAAACCCACCTCCAATACGTTTGGCACTGTCCTTTTTCGCCTTAGGGGTTTAAGTCCAATCACCCCAAAGTCCAACAACCCAAAAGTCTCTGGTCAATGCCACCCCAGAGTTCGAGAGTTTATCTATAAAGGTCCCTCCCCCCAGCCTGGGTAGAAAGGGGCACCTTACGTGGTCCAGGGCCAACTGCCCTGCCTCTCCGTGGGTTCTGCTTCTGCCTTCTCCACGAACTGCTCCGCTTTACCAGCTGCTCCACTCTGCTCCTCCAGCCGTCCTCAGAAACTGCTCCGCTCCACCAACTGCTCTGCTCCATGAGCTGCTCTAGTTCTCCCTGCAAACTGCTCGGCTCCGCTTGCTCTCTGGTCCGCTCCACCCATCCCACAGCTACTCCGCTCTGCCAGCCGCTCCACTGCCACCAGCTGTCCCATGATGTGCTCCAGCCGTCCCCACAACTGCTCCACTCCACCAGCTGCTCGGTTCCAAAGTATAGCTTCAGGCTCCCCTACTAGCTAGCACAGTACTCAGTGCTCTCAGCTCAGTAATTGTAGCTCTTTAGTGATTTCAACTCTCAGCGATCTCAGCTCTTAGTAGGGGAACCTCAGTGCTAGTGCACCATTAGCCAAAAGTGCGTTCAACTCCATAATCAGTATTTAGATTCTTGAGGGAATAAAAAAATCAATTCTGACATTCCACAGTGAAGAGAGTGGAAATGGTACTGCTGGCTTCACAAGAGAACTACACCATCACACACACACACACACACACACACACACACACACACACACACACACACACACACACACACACACACACACACACACACACACACACACACACACACACACACACACACACACACACACACACACACACACACACACACACACACACACACACACACACACACACACACACACACCTGTCCACAGCTTCTCTCCATTCACTGGGTTTTGGAACCCATGTCCCTTGTCTAGCAAGTACCACCCAACTGAGGGTGAGTCATTTGTCACCAAGCAGTCCCAGAGCTCGGTAGTCTGGGATAGGGTAGCCGTGCCTATGCAAATACACTCTCTGAAATTCTTTCCACCAGATGTCAGGGTAGAGCTTATCCTGACTCTGCTTACAATTAAATAAAATTAAGTGTTTAATTAATATAGTAAAAATATATCCTGACTCCTCTAAATAACACCACAACGTGAAATAAGAACAGAGAAAAATCTTGTCAGTGAAGACAAGTGAAGTTTCCCAAATGATCTTCCCATTATTAATTTCCATGCTGCCCCCATTGGAGGTCTGGACACCTCCACTGTCACTGCTCTGCATTCACCTTCCCCTAGAATTGTTCTTGGACATTCCCAAATATGAAAAATTGTGCACTTCAGAATGCGAATAGTGACCCCATCTCCTTCCTGCACCTGCGCTACATTGCTCCACAGCCGCTTCTTCCCCTGCAGAGTCACCCCAGCACGGCAGTGCAGCCGCCCAGGGGTCAGCACGGGCCCCTGGCAAGGACAGTGGGTGCAGCTAACAGCCCAGTCTGCCTGGCAGTGAGTCAGCTGTAAAAAAGCAAAACCCCCTCCCAGAAGTACAGAGACTGAATTCCCCAACTTTAACATCATGACCCCCTCTAGAAAGCCACACGTGTCAGTTGTATCTTCACAGGGAGATACAAAAATCAGGTGACACAAATTTTTAAGTTGAGTAAATAAAGTTGAGAAGATAGTTATTAACCTCACAGAAATATACTAAAGATCCCTCAACATAACACCTGAAGGGGAAATATGAACAGAGACAAACCTTGTCAGCAAAGGCTCATTTCCCAAACAAGCCTCAAAATGTTATGAATTCCCACCCCTCTTCCACAGGAGCTCTGTGCAGTGTCACTGTTCTGTAGGCAGCTTCCCATTCAATGCTGTTGTGGGCCTTTCCCAGGCCTGGAAATGTATCAACGACAGAATTTGAAGAGCAAACCTGGCTCCCCGCACCAGGTGGGATTTGAGTGTTTGGCCCCTGTCACTTAGTCTTTGTCAATAGTACAGACGCCAGGGGAGGCATCTTGGCACAGGGGCTGGTAGGGGAGAAATGATTGTAGATTCTGACCTGTGCTCTGGAGAGAAGGTAATAGTTGAGGGGGCATTTTTGTCTCCTCCCCTGCCTCAGTGTCCCCTGGGCCGGATTCTACATTCCACAGGACAAATGAGGGGGTGACATCACTTGGTGAATAAAAGCTAGGGCTCCATGGGAGGTTTGAATTCACAACCTCAGTATAGCTCCTCTCAGCACTGCCCTATAAGTACTGTGCACTAGCCAGTTGTGCCACTGGAGCATCTGTTAGCTGTTATTCTCCAAGACCCCTAGGTTGATAAGGGCGAGGAGTGACCCCAAAACATTCTCAGTGGAGCTGAGAGCCGGTAGCGACAAGTGTTGCACTCGGTGAGGTGGATTCTTCTTAAGGGTTCCAGGCCCCATTTGACCCTTTTGTTCTTCCCTGTGTAATAACAGAGCTGGTTAAGACTCACTGCAGAGTCTTGCTGCAGACCAACAGATCTGAAATCACTGATCACCAGGTCTAAGCATTAGTCCTGCTTTGGGACAGTGTCTCTCATCCAACAAACTGCCCAGTCTGCACTAGCAGTGAGGCTCCCTCACTAACAGCTGAAATCAGGGAGAACTGTGTGAAGTGCAGGGCCCCAGGGGTGCTTGAACAGGGGGGAACAACACCCCAGGACTTTTCAAAATGGGAGGGCTCTGCCTTGCCCCTTTGTAATGACCGTAAGGGCGAGTGAGCGTGGGGAGGGAGCGGAGAACAGTGAGCGGGAGGCGGGGCCTTGGAGGGAAGAGGCAGCATAGCAGCGGGACCTTGGGGAAAAGGGGGGGAAGGGGCGTGGCCTCGAGTGGCAGGGAGGGGGCTACTGTTTGGGCTCTGGTGAATGCTACTTTTAGGCAGGGCTGCCCAAAGGAGGACAAGTGGGGCAATTTGCCCCAGGCCCTGGGCCCTGCAGGCGCCCCACAAGCCCTGGCCGAGAATCCCTTCCCTGGCTAGAGGCTCCTTTTTACATTTTACTGGCCCAGCAGCAGTCTGGCTCTTCGGCGGCACTTTGGCAGCAGGCCTTTCACTCACTCTGGGTCTTCGGATGCACTTCTGCGGCGGGTCCTTCAGCGCTGCCCAAGACGCAGTGTGAGTGAAGAACCCGCTGCCACTGAAGACTCAAAGCGCCTCCCAGTAAGTACAAGCGCTGCAGTCGGTGGCGCCTTTTTTATGTCTGCTCCTCCGCTTTGCCCCAGCAGGCCCCCGAATCCTCTGGGCGGCCCTGCTTTTAGGGAGCCTGTTCCACTCCTGGTGGGACCACAAGATATCCCAGAGCAGAGAGGGGCTAGCAGAGCGGTGCCAGGGTGGAATGGCAAGTGGCCGGCAATGTGGCCAGACAGCGGAGGGAGAAAGGGGCTTTCCCCCCGGGAGGTGAGAGGTGAACTCTGGGTTTTCACTGACCCAGGACAGCAGCTGTGGGTGAGGTGCAGTGAAGGGAGGGACACATCCAAAGAGCTTTTGGTGTCTGGATTTAAGAGCCCGAGGCAAAAGACCACTGCCCAGCGCACTGTGGGTGGGTGTTTTGCTCATAGTGTTGTGTTATGAATCCTGATTGTGGTGTTTTCCCAAGTTAATACAAGGTGATTTTCCTCATTTTTCTTAGTTTTTTTTCTATACTCAGTGGTTGTGAGTGGGGAGAGTATCACCTCTTCGAGGCACCCAGTGGCCAGGGTTAGTTCCCCCCGATTGCTGGGTGGGGGCTTAAGCAGATTGTGCACCCAAACAGGGAATTGTAACTTCAACCTTCATAGTAAGAGCCAGAGGTGCAACCTGACTCTGCTTGGGGTGGAAAAATACATAACACCGCCCCTGGTCAGGGAATTGAGCACATTGAGCACAAGGTGAGAGCTGTGTGATCTGAACTGTCCATTGGCACCACTGTGCACTGGGCTGTCGACCTGCTCTCCTTCACATAAATCCAGTCAATGCGACTCCTGGCCTGTCCCTGCAGAAAGATGTACCCCCTCTGCGGCTCTAAGCTGACCTCACTACAGACCTGTGCCATGGAATGCTCATTGTAAAAATGTTTCCTCTGACAGTTGGGAAAACACTTACAACAAACAGTCCAGAGGAAGGGAACCAGTTCCTTCCATTTCTTAATTGGGGACCATACACACTAATATAGCCCTAACCAGTGCCACAGAGCACAAAGCCCACCAGTAACGTCCTCCCTGGTCAGAGCTCCAGCACCTTCTGTCCTTGCACTGTGAATGTGAAGAAGAAGACTCCAACCCCATCATTCTTCCCTGGCCTGGAAGACCAAAGAGACAGGCCCTTCTTCCAATCACCCTCTGCCTATCAATCTACCCTAAACTCATGAATGTGTATTTCCTGAACACCCACCATGCCCAAGTCCAACTGCTCCAAGGCACTGAACATCAAACACCTCTTCCTGGGCCCCCAAATCCCTGCCATCTTCCACATGGCCACTTTTACAGATGCCCCTTCCCTGGTACTACCCTTGCTCAGCAGCCCAGTGGCACCATTCCTGAGGGTCACCCTACCTCACTGGTTTCCTGCCATGTTGGGAAAGACAGCTCTCATCCTAAAAGTTCAGGTGGGCCAACCAGATGCAGAAGCCCACATTATCTTTTCCTACTGCAGAGCTCAAGGTCAGAGATTCACCCTGGGTGCAGAAACTATTGTGCACCCAGAGAGCAAGCCATCACTGTGCAAAGAGGGATGAAAGGGCCTACCAAAGCCTGAGACTGAACGAGGAACCTTTAGATTTTCAATCTACTGCTCTCCCAACTAAGCTACTTTACAAGCTGTTTAGCAGTGTTTTGGCCTGCTGCTTCTCTGTCTGGATGGTTTTGCAGCAGTTGCATGCAAAAAGAAAGTCATTGGGAGTGGCCCATGAAGACACTTTTGCCTGCCTTGCTCAGCTTGACTTACTTTCTCATTCCGTTCCTGCCTGAGTTCCCAGGTTGACCTGGTGGCAGAAGGCGACTGGGAGCCAGTGGCGCAGGGAGAAAATGAGCTGGAGCCAGAGCTAGAATAGACCCTGGCAGTGAGAGTCTGGTCACCATTTGCCGCCCCACCCTGTTGTCCTGGATTCCCCTACTGGGTGTCATTTAAGGAGGGAAGTGGGGCTTCTGCTTCCCCTCCCTGATTTTCACACGGCAAAGGAGTGCAAACAGGAAAATGAACGGCTGCTCCATACCCCCACTGGAGGAACCCAACGCCCTTAGCTGTGTGAGTAAGAAGTGACTGTTGGCTGACAGAGCCTGTCCCCGAGGAGCTGGAACAGCAGCTGCCGCCTCCCCCTCAGCTCCAGGCTGTGGGAAATGCTCATTGCCTGGCTGCATGGACGGACGCTGCTCCGTGCTCTGGAGAGCGTCTGTACTGATCTGTCAACCCCCGGTCTTCACTGAGCCACTCTGGTAAGGTCCCAAGTGCCCCCTTCGGCCTTCGGCTTTAATTTGCACCTGGATGCATTTAACCATAAGTTGCCATGGTGGTATTCCAACGATGTTTTTTTTTCCAGTCATGTCTCCACATGTGGACTGCAGAGGGCGGGTAGTGTAGAACCATTGTGGCAGCTCTGCACTGCCTGGGAAATTCTGCAGTAGACAAATACATTATCTGAGCTGCAGAAGAGGATGGCAACAAAGGAAAATCGGACCCAGAATTGTTACACTGGTGTAAAAGAAGAGTAAGTGAGAAGAAGAACAGTTTTCCTCAAACAGTTCAGAATGGAATGACTGTGTCTTTTGGCTAAATTATCTACAGGATGCTAATGAGTATCAGCTTGTGTGGGGTGTAGAGGAGCCTGGTAGCCATTACAAACGTATTTAAAGTGACAAAGAGTCCTGCAGCACTTTATAGACTAACAGAAGTATTGGAGCATAAGCTTTCGTGGGTGAATATCCACTTCGTCAGATGCATGGGAGTCTAATGTAATATAATCGCTACTGTAATATAGAAAGTTTTCCTCCATTTAAAGTGTATATATTCCCAATAAGCATATGATGATGGTTATAAAAATCCCCTTCTGTCTCTGGCCTTTAATTTTTTTCTCCAGATGTGGTAAAGTTTAAGGGTGAGACTTTCAAAAGCATTTGATATTGGCCTAACTGCTCCCACAAAATTGTATGGGAGTTGTACCAATAACGTCAGCAGCGTTCAGCCAATACTTACGAGACCCTACAGGCCATATCCTGTATGTTAAGCTAAGGCAAGTTTAGCATATCTATATTGTGACCTTTTACTAAGAAAGCAAAGTTGACCTGTATCTTGTTACTTAAATAGATAAGTACTCACGCCTGTCTAAGAACTTTACTTAGACCAATCGACAATGGAGAATGGCATAGGTTTTTTTTTTTTAGTATTCTACCCACAGACTTAACAGGTACAACACAAGGGAACTTATGTGCATATGTACATGTCATCAACATGCACAAACATACTAGCCTGTGAAGTAAGCGCACCCTAACGTTTTGTGGGTGAGGAATGAAATTTGGACATAGGAGGAAGGATTTCTGGTGCTTGTGCCCTATAAAAGAGGTAACCCACCTCACTAGAGCACTTCACTCTATCATTCTGACTTACTTCCTCCACTCTCTCTCCATGTACTAGCAGTAGGCTGTACTTGTTCTGAAACTTTAAGTTTCAAGGGAACTAGGCTAAGCTCCATTTCCATAAGTTTTTATTCTTTGTTTATTAGGTTTTGATTTTAAGTTTAACTTAGTCAAGTAAACCCTAAGTAACAGTAGCTTTTTCTAAGCACTGCATCTTTCACTCAAGAATTGAGAAACCTGAACTGCAAGGCTGGTTCTGTGTCTCTTACCACCAGGTTATCAAGGAATTGTGGTAAGAGACATTAACCAAAACTTTGTTGCATATAATGCCCTATGTATCTATTGAATAGCAGTAAAGCAACTGTAACTTTGTAACTCAATTAAATAAAATAAAATGTAAGCTAATAAATTAAATTTTCATCATATTATCCAAATTAATATTATTAGCACACCCTAAATCAGAGTACATGAGACAGAGAGTTGGAGTGCAGGTGGATGAGGGCACTGGCCCTGGGAGTGCAGGCTCTAGGGTGGGGTTAGAATGAGAGATTCAGGGTGCAGTAGAGGGCACGGGGTTAGGGCAGAGAATTAGGCTGTCAGGGCTCTGGAACAAGACCAGGAAAAAGAGAATTGAGGTGAAAGAGGGAGATCAGGCTAGAGCAGAAAGTGGTGGGGGAAAAAGAAGTTTGAGCTGTAGGTGGGAAGAAAAAACTCAACCCCCCTCTTATCAGGGCATCTAAGAACTAGATGAAAGACATCTCTCCCCCACTGCAATAGCAACTCCAGTGGGCCTGGGCTGAGGGGAGAACTCCTCTCCCCAGCAGCTCCAGCTGGTTTGGGCTACAGACATCTTGCCTCCACAGATCTGGTGTTCTTGGGCTGGGACAGGGGAGGGGCTCCTCTCCTCTCCATTTGGGATATGGCGGGATGAGAGATGTGACAGAGCTTTACGGGAAATCATTATTTGCCTGATTCATGTGCCAGTCCTAGTCTCTGCTGACCCAAACAAGCCATTTATCCTGCATGCTGATGCCGGTTTGGAGGGTTTGGGAGCAGTCTCGTACCAGGAAGTGGAAGGCAAATGTAAATCTGTAGCCTTTGCCAGCTGAGGACTGTCTGATAGCGAAACTTGCTATCCCATCCACCAGCTGCAGTTCTTGGGCTTGAAATGGGCCATCACTGAGAACTTTGGAGACTACTTGTGTGGTGCTCAGTTTCAGGTATGGACAGAGAACAATCCACTGACTTATGTGTTAACAAGGGCTAAGCTGGATGCTGCAGGGCAGAGATAGGTGGCTACTTTTGCTAGCTGTGACTTCAGCATTCAATACCAATGATTTGGTATAATAGGGAGTGTGATTTACCAGGAGCACCAATTCTTGGTTGTGGGGAGGATGTAAGCAGGGTCAGAATGAACTCTACCCTGACATCTGTTGGTGATGTGTTGTAAAAGTCTTTTGTTGTTCATGTGCATGGTCACACCCACCCCGCATTGCATGATGGGAGTGCTTGTCCAAATGGTCATTTCGGCTGCTGTGAGATCCCCAATCTCTTTCTTATTAGGGCAGGAGTAATAAAGTGTAGTTATCCTGGTGATATGAATCAAGGACAGTAGAACGGTCCTTAGCAGGTCATGCTTTTGGGAGTCACCCGAACCTACATATATCTCATTAGGCAAGGGACATGGGTTCCAAAGCATAGTGAAATAGAAAAGGTTGAAAATGAATATTTAAATTTAGTACTATGGGTCTTTTTTGAAGTTTCTAACTGCAGATTTTATGGTTTTTTTTCTTTTCTAGTTTAAAAATAAAGCTCTTTGTAATTGTAGTACAAATTCAGTTCTATGCTACAGACCTAAGATCACTAATAGTTAAGTATAAATTTTAGATGTATTTAAAGTGGGGGGTTCTTATCTCACTTACACACTGAAAGTGGTAAGCAACTTCACAGTTAGGTAAAATGCTCTTTTCCACTCTGACTGCATGGAAATTTTGCAGGTTGGACTCAGGGAATGCAGCTGGGGGGCAGGACTGTTGTGGCACATGCCCCATTTCTGCAACCAACATTTGCTACCTCACTCCATAATGCCACACACAGAGCGACCTTTTACCTTTCAGAACCAGAATATATCACAGAAGAGATCTAATAGCATAAGCTTAAGGTGAGGGACTGTAGCACTAACAGCAATTTTAAAAGATTCAAAAATGTCTCTGCCTTTACACACAAGGAACAGCAAAAAGGAAATCAACTAAACCAGCCACAGACAGCTAAACACCCATTCTTACCTCCCACATGCTTTTGCTATTTGGAACCCATACCCCTTAATGGTGAGTACTTTCCAGGTGAGGGTGAAGCTGAAGGCTTAACTGAAAACAGTTTAGGAAGTGCTCCCGTCTCTGGCACTCAGCTATCCAGCTCCCAATGGGGTCCAAACCCCAAATAGATCCCTTTTACCCTGTAGAAGCTGTAATATCCTGTGACCAGGACAGCTGCCTAGCAGACTGCGCATCTGCCTGCCAGTGTGAGAGCGCATAAGGTACTAATCCAGATAGTGGTGGCTGAGTGGCAGCAGTCATGAAAAACCAGCAGAATGGTGCAGCAAAAGTGTGCTGGGCCCGTAACCCAGAGATTAATGGATCAAAGCCATCCTCTGCTAGATGTGTGCTTGCTTCTTTTCCCTCAGGGCCTTCCAGCAAGGCAGTGATCAGCAGAGCACCAAGAGCCTAGGCCATGAGGCTACCTGGACTGAAGGCAAGAGGCAGGCCTGGGTATGGCGAGGGCCTCCTGTCCTGGAATGAGGCTGCAGTACTTCCTGGTCCCCTTTTCCCACCCACACTGGCAGGCAGCGTGTGCTGCAGGAGAACAGGAAGGAGGCTCTCGGGACACCAGGCAGTGCTGTGTGTGTGGCTGTCAGGGGAAAGAGCCTAGGCTCCTGACTCAAACTGCCATTGACGGGCGTGGCTCTGCACACCGTCAGCCAGGGCAGGCCAGGCTGCGGACGTGACTCAGGCGTGAGTAGCATGGCTGCGCTTTCCTGACAAGGCGTGAGGCAGGCCAAGAGCTTTGCACAGCCTACAGGGAAGTGGGAGGGAGGCGTCTTTGAGCCGGCGTGTCTCGTCTGCTTCTCCTTTGCCACTTGGGCGGAGGCGGGGAGAGAGCGAAATGTTCCTGGCTGAAAGTTTTTGTGCTCGGCCTTGAGGATTAAACCTGAGCCTCTGGAACAGCTGCTGGGAGATGGGTTTCTGAATGACATCCAGCCCGGTCTTCGGGCCACTAGCTGAACGCACTGAGGCCAAGAGGCTGCAAAATGGGACCTTTGAGGCTCCCCGCAGGCAGGGCCAGCTTTAGGAAGTGCAGGGCCCAATTCGAACATATTCGGCGGGGCCCCGGCAGGGATGACTAAAAAAAAAATCATGTAAATAAAAGCCTTTCATTTCTTAGCAGCCGGTTCCCTGTAAAAAGTTCTGATTTAATGGATGTGCCACAGTATATATTTTTTATACCAATAGGATTACCATACATCCATATTTTTAAAAATTTCTCCCAGATGGTCTATTTAAGAACCAAAAAGCTGGACATGTCCAGGAAAATACGGATGTATGTTAACCCTACCTAAAATTCTTTTTTAAAAAGATGAGCCTGAACTAGAAATGAGCTCCGTTTCACTTGTGTGGGTCCCTGCCACTCCCTGGGGGTGTGCTAGGGTGACCAGATGTCCCGATTTTATAGAGACAGTCCCGATTTGGGGGGTCTTTTGCTTATATAGGATCCTATTACCCCCCACCCTGTTCCAATTTTTCACACTTGCTGTCTGGTCACCCTAAGGTGTGCACATGTGTGGGTCACAGCTGTTCACTGCCCCTCTCATTGCAGCATGTGTGCAGGGTTACTGCCCTGGGAACTGCAGGGCACCAGTGGACATGGGGCTGGCTGGAGGCAGGGCAGGGGCTGACTGGAGGTAGGGTCTGGCTGCAAGCAGGGCAAGGCGTGCGGGGCTGGCTGCAGACAGGACAGGGGGTGCAGGACTGGCTGCAAATGGGCTGGCTGCAGGCAGGGCAGGGTGTGTGGGACTGGCTGCTGACAGGAGCTGGCAGCAGGCAGGGGAATGTGGGGTGGAGTGGGCTGGTTGGCTTCAGGCAGGGCCTCAGGGGACTGCGCAGGGGTTGGCAGGCCTGGAGACAGAGGAGTGTGGGACTGGCTGGCTTAAGGCAGGGGAGTGCGGCAAGGGTTGACTGGAGACAGGGCACGGGGTGCGGGGCTGGTGCAGGCAGGGCAGGAGGTGCAGCAGGGGCTGGCTGTGGGCAGGGGTGCGGGTACAGGGGGTACAGCTTACCCTGTACGGTAAGTGCCCCCTCCTCCACCAAGGTAGCAGCAGCAGCCCAGGGCTCGGGGGCTATTTAAAGGGCCTGGGGCTCCCCTGCTTCCACCGCCCCAGCCCTTTGAATAGCCGCGGGAGCCCTGGGGAAGTGGCGGGGCTCCGGGGGCTGTTTAAAGGGCCGGGGCAGTAGAAGCAAGGGGAGCCCCAGACTTTTTAAATAGCCCCCAAGTCTCCAGCAGTGGGGCTCCGGTGCCAATTTAAACAGGCTGAGGCTCCAGTCCCTGCTGGGAGCCCCAGGCCCTTTAAATTGCCCCCTGGGTAAGCTGGGCCACCCTAGTACAGTGCAGCAGCAGGGCTTGGGTGCGGGGCCCGACTCAGGGGAATTGGTTGAATTGGCCTAAAGCCGGCCCTGCCCGCAGGAAAGCAAGGAAGTAGCACAGGCTTATCACTGTCCCTGGGTGGGCTTGAACCACCATCCTTTCAGTTAAGAGCCAAACGTCCTGACTCATTGCACCACAGAGACACAGACAGGCCAGGCTGTATGGAGCACAACAGTCAGGAATCAGCTCAGGGTCCGATCTAGCACATGCATGCAGTGGTTGGACAAGCAACAGCAAGGAACTGGACTGGTGCGGAGTGAAAGATCTGTGGGAAGGAACCGAAAATAGTACTGGGGCTGCAGTACAGGGCTTGCATACACTTTCTTTGGCCTGTTTTGCTGGAAGAGTTAGCAGGGCAAGCTTGTTAGTCACAGGTAAGGGGGTGAGTTTATGCAAATTCTGGACTCTGGGACCACAGCTGGGGTGAGACAGGCACAACTTTTGTGGCACATGCACCCTCTCTGCAACCAACCTTTGTTACTTCACTCCATAACAGCACACACAGAGCAATCTTTTACCTTTCAGCACCAAAATATACTGTAGAAGAAATCTAATAGCATAACTTTAAGATGAGAAACTTCAGTACTAACAACAATTCTAAAGATATTCAAAAATACGTCTGTCTTTAGACACCAGACACAAAATCAATCAGACCAAAAACAAACATCTATTTCTACTTCCCACACACTTGGGGAGGGGAGGGGAGGGGGGTTTGGAACCCATACCCCTTAATGATGAGTCCTTTCCAGGTGAGGGGCAAGCTCTCAGGCCTCAAATGCCAGGTACAGTTACTCTCTCCTTGATCCAAACTAAACAGGAAAATACACTTGATTACTCCTGCCCCAATAACAAAGAGATGGGGGATCCCACAGCAGCTGAAATGACCATTTGGACAAGCACTCCCCTCATGCAATCTGGGGTGGGTGTAACCATACAAATGACATCAGCCCCAAAAGGCCTTTACAACAGATCACCAACAGATGGCAGGGTAGAGTTCATACCGACAATGCTTAAACTAGATTGTGGCAAAGATTAAAAAACACTGAATGTTAAAACTCACCAAACGCGGGTGAATCCATTCTCATTGTCATACCCGCTTCTTAAACTCCACACCTGAACGTAGCCCTCACATGGACAACATACCCTCCTAACTCAGTGTCTGTACGTTAACCTTTTACCCCCAGTCAGGGCTATTGCAGATTCTGTATTCCTTACGCCACCCGATCTTAAACTGAACTTCGCACCCCCTGGGTAATCTGTACATTGTTCCCTGATCACCAGAAACTTCTACACCTAAATGCTGTACCGTACACCTTTTTCTTCTTTGAACGTCATCTTACTAAAATGTTGACATTTGTTCGAGATCCCGGCTCCTGTTCCCTTGCAAGGCGTGTGCCTTTGCTCCAGGTTTTAGTCTGCTAATACAGCGGGGGCAGGGTGGGGGCCGATTGAGCCAGAGGCGCTTGCCTGCTGCAGACACGGATCAAGGGCTGAACCTCATCCCCCACGAGCTGAAGGCTTAATTGAAAACAGTTTAAGCAGTACACCCGTCTCCGGCACTCAGCTACCCAGCTCCCAATGGGGTCCAAACCCCAAATAGATCTTTTTTACCTTGTAGAAGCTGTAAAAGCCTGTGACCAGGGCAGCTGCCTAGCAGCCGGCGCATATGCCTGCCAGCATGAGAGCTCGTAAGGCACTAATCCAGATAGAGGTGGCTGGGTGGCAGGGGGAGTAAAGAGCCAGCAGAGTGGTGCAGCAAACGCATGCTGGGCCCATAACCCAGAGGTCAATGGATCAAAGCCATTCTCTGATACACGAGCACTTGTCTCTTTTCCCTCTGAGCCTTCAAGCGATCAAAACCCTCGGCTTGCGGGCCCAGCTCTGTCTGCCATGTGCCTGGGCAGCAGCAGGACAGTCTCAAGAGAGCAGCTCCCACCCATTATCTTTTGTAGTGGAAAGGAAGTAGAATTGTGGTTGGACTTTTGCTATTTCTGTTCAGGGAGTCAGTGGCTGTGAGGCAACCCTTACTGATAATGGCAGGGGAAGAGTTCTCTCTTCTGCATTGATTCTGCAATTTTTTGTTGTGCCCTTTCTCTCCCCCTTCAATGCAGGCAGGTAGGCTTGGTGGCTTGGGGATGTGGGTCAAGCCTGGTTTCTTTTGGCAGACACCTGGTTGAGAAGTGGTGCTCTACGGTCTTGTCTAAACTGACCAGCCCTAATGTCTGTAGCCTCGTCTCATACTTTGGAAGCCTTTTATTTACCCCTTTCCACTGCAAAAACGACTATTTTGTCCTACTCTTTCTTTCCAAGCTGCTAACAGTTACTGATCCATGAAAGGGCCCCAGCCATGTGGAGTAGCTTGTAACTGCGAGTGGCAACCTCAGGGCAGATTGTTAAGAAGCAGAGCACAATCCCCAAACTGGTTGTGTGTTCTAGACTTACGTTTCACCAAGTGTCAGATTCTGGATGACACCCCTTTTATGACTCTTTAAAGCAAACTTGCTATTTTTGCATCATTTGAGCGTTCTATGCAGAGGACTAGAAATGTTTGTATTAACCTGAATGTTAGATCATTTTAACATTGGCTGGAATCACAATGTTAAATTAGTTCTTATGACTTTAATAACTGATACTTCCTCTATCTCAGGACTAGCTATTAAACTGATTTTTGGACTAGGGAGATGGAATAGCAGCTTCCTCCATCCCTTGCACACATCACCCTGTTACTGTGGCACTGAACCCCCAGGAGCGGTGTACCTCCCTATGGGGAGAATATCGTGGTTGAAGAGCAGCGAAGAAAAATGGTGTTGTGTGTGTTCCCATTTGGTTTGTTCTAAGTATGGTTTTGAATCGTTTGTAACTCTTTCATCAGTTATTAGTAACATCTTATTATCAGGCCTCTGAACTGAAAGGCTGCTCTTGCAGGTTTTACTTTGTCGTTGTTTGTAGGTCAAACAGCCGCTTTCTTAGGCCTCGTCTACACTACGCATTTAAACCGAATTTAGCAGCATTAAAACGAATTAACCCTGCACCCGTCCACAAAATGAAGCCCTTTATATCGATATAAAGGGTTCTTAGTACCGATATCTGTACTTCTCCCCGACGAGGGGAGTAGCGCAGAAATCGGTATTGCCATGTTGGATTAGGTTTAGTGTGGCCGCAATTCAATAGTATTGGCCTCCGGGCGGTATCCCACAGAGCACCCTTGTGACCGCTCTGGAAAGCAATCTGAACTCGGATGCACTGGCCAGGTAAACAGGAAAAGCCCCGCGAATTTTGAATTTCATTTCCTGTTTGCCCAGCATGGAGCTCTGATCAGCACAGGTGGCGATGCAGTCCCAAACCCAAAACGAGCTCCAGCGTGGACCGTCTGGGAGGTACTGGATCTGATCGCTGTATGGAGAGACAAATAAGTTCTGTCAGAGCTCCGTTACAGAAGACGAAATGACAAAGCATTTGAAAAAATCTCCAGGCTATGATAGACAGAGTCCACAGCCGGGACTCAGCACAGTGCTGCGTGACAAGCATAACGGAAAACCAAAGAATCAAATGGACGTTCATGGAGGGAGGGAGGGGAGACTGAGGACTCCAGCAATCCCACAGTCCCCGCAGTCTTTGAAAAGCATTTGCATTCTTAGCTGAGCTCCCAATGCCTGAACAGTCAAACACATTTTCCCAAGTGTTTCAAGGGACCCTGGAGCTAGGCAAAGGGGTCCAACGGGCAGGGCCCCTGGAGCTAGGTTTAGGGGCCCCAGAGATAGGGCTCCTTGAGCTAGGGTTGGGGGACCCATGCATAGGGCCCCTTGACCTAGGGTAAAGGGCCCCATGGGTAGGGCCTCTGAAGCTAGGGTTAGGGGACCCAGGGGTACAGGGCCTGCAGATAGGGTTAAGGGTCCCACGAGAAGGGACCTTGGAGCTAGGGTTAGGGGCCCCACGGGAAGGGACGTTGGAGCTAGGGTTAGGGTTCCCACATGTAGGGACCCTGGAGCTAAGGCTAGGAGCCCCAGGGACGGGGCCACAGGAGCAAGGGTTGGGGGTCCCAGGGGTGGGGTGCCTGGAGCTAGTGTTCGGGTGTCTAGGGGTGGGGCCCCTGGAGCTAGGGTTACCGGCCCCATGGGCAGGGCACCTTGAGCAAGGGTTTGGATCCCCAGCAAAGGGGCCTCTGGAGCAAGGGTTAGGGGTCCAAGGGGTGGGACCCATGGAACTAGGGTTAGGGGTCCCACTGGTAGGGCCCCTGAAGCTAGAGTTAGGGGACCCAGGGGTAGGGCCCATGCAGCTAGGGTTTGGAGCCCCAGAGATGGGGCCCATGGAGCTAGGGATAGGGGTTCCAGGAGTGGGGCCCCTGGAACTAGGGTTAGAGGCCCCACGGGTAGGGCCCCTGAAGGTAGGGTTAGGCACCCCAGGGGTAAGGCCCCTGGAGCTAAGATTAGGGGTCCCACGGGTAGGTCCCCTGGAGCTAGGATTATGGGTCAAATGGGCACGAAGCCAGGAGCTAAGGTTAGAGCTCCCACAGGTAGGACCTCAGGAGCTAGGGTTAGGGGCCCCACGGATAGGGCCCCTGGAGCTTGGGTTAGGGATCCTAAGGGAAGGGCCTCTGGAGCTAGGGTTAGGTGCCCCACGGGCGGGAGCCCAGGAGCTAGATTTAGGGGCCCCAAGGATGGGGCTCCTGGAGCTAGGGTTAAGGTCCCCACGGGTAGGGCCCATGGAGCTAAGGCTAGGGGCCCCATGGGGAGGTCCCATAGAGCTAGGATTAGGGTCCCCACGGGTAGGGCCCCTGGAGATAGGGTCAGGGGCCCCAGGGATAGAGCCCCTGGAGCTAGTGTCAGGGACTCTAACCCCCAGATGGCAAAGTTAGTTGTCTGACCGCGAGAGAGACAGGCAACACCAGCAAGGTCCGATCAAAAGCTCTTTATTGACAAGTGCACGCATCAATATAGAGCAGCTCGTCTCCCGAGAGAACCAGCCCGCTCTTTAAATCTTAGTATAAGCCTATATAGACAGTTCTGTAGCATCATAAATTATTCACTGGAGCAACCCACTCCCTTCTTTTAACAACTAGAAACTAGACACCTTTAGTATACATACATACCTAAAGTTAGAAATGTAGGGGAGTTAAAAACAAACAACGAACAAAACCAGGGAGTGAAAACAAGGAGGCTGGGAAACTAGGGCTCTTATCAGTTCTTCGAAGGAGCTGCCCTAACACAGCACATGTGGTACTATGCCAGGAATGCAGCTTCTCGCTTATCTCACTTTTTCCCAGCGCTTGTGAGACATGCTGCTGCTTCTCAGTGTTTTCCACTCAGGAATTACCCAAAAACCTCTGTTAGACTGACTTTGGTCAGGTTGTCATACCTGGTTTTGTCTGCAATATCTTTATTCAGGCCTAACACTAGGGATAGGGGCCCCACGAGTACGGTTCCTGGAGCTTGGACTGGGGGCCAAAGGGGTATGCACCCTGGAGCTAGGGATAGGGGTCACAAAAGTAGGGCCTTTGTAGCTAGGGTTAGGGGCCCAACGGGTGGGGTCCCTGAAGCTAGGGATAGGAGCCCAATGGGTAGGGCCCCTGGAACTAGGGTTAAGGGTTCCAGGGGTGGGGCGCCTGGAGATAGGTTTAGGGGCCCGACGGGTATGGCCCCTGCAGCTAGGGTTAGGGGCCTCAATGGTAGGGCCCCTGGAGCTAGGTTTGGGGGTCCCACGGGTAAGGACTCTGTAGCTAGGGTTAGATCCCCATGGGTTGGGCCCCTGGAGCTAGGGTTAGAAGCCATAGGGATGGAGCCCTTGGAGCTAGGGTTAGGGGTACTGGGGGTCAGGCCCCTGGAGCTAGGGTTAGGGGACACAGGGGTAAGGCCCCTATAGCTAGGTTTAGTGGTCGCATGGTTAGGGCCCCTGGAGTGAGGGTTAGTGGCCCCACGGGTTGGGCCCGTGGAGCTAGAGTTAGGGCCCCAGTGGTAGGGCCCCCGGAGCAAGTGTTAGAGACCTTTCGGTTAGGGCCCCTGGAGCTAGGGTTAGGGGCCTCACGGGTAGGGTCTAAGGAGTTAGGGTTAGCGGCCCAATGGGTAGGGCCCCGGGAGCTAGGGTTAGGATCCCAATGGGTAGGGCCCCTGGAGCTATAGTTTGGGGCCCTTCGAGCAGGGTCCCTAAAGCTAAGGTTAGGGTCCCCAGGGATGGGGCACCTGGAGCTAGGTTTAGGGGCCCCACGAGTATGGCCCCTGAAACTAGGGTTATGGGCTCCAGAAGTAGGGCCCCTGGAGCTAGGGTGAGGTTTCCCAAGAGTAAGGCCCCTGGAGTTAGAGATAGGGGCCCCATGGGTAGAGTCCCTGGAGCTATGGTTAGGGACCCCACGGGTAGGGCCCCTGGAGCTAGGTTTAGGGGCCCCACGGGTATAGTCCCTGGAGCTAGGGTTAGGGACCCAATGGTAGGGCCCATGGAACTAGGTTTCGGGGTCCCACGGGTAAGGACTCTGTAGCTAGGGTTAGGGGTCCCATGGCCTGGGCCCATGAAGCTACGCTTAGAGGCTGCAGGGATGTGGCCCGTGGAGTTAGGGTTAGGGGTACCAGGGGTCGGGTCCCTGGAGCTAGGGTTAGGGGCCCACGCGTATGGCATCTGGAGCTAGGGTTAGGGGCCCCACAGGTAGGGACCCTGGACTCTGGGTGAGGGGCCCCAGGGGTGGGGCTCATGGTGCTAGGGTTAGGGGTCCTAGGGTTGGGCCCCTGGAGCTAGGGTTAGCGATCTTATTGGTGGGGAGCCTGGAGCTAGGGTGAGGTGCCCTACGGTTAGGTCACCTGGATCTAAGTTTAGGGATCCCATGGGTAGTGCCTCTGGATCTAGGGTTAGGGGCCCCATGGGTAGCGCACCTGCAGCTAGGGTTATGGGCCCCAGAGGTAGGGCCCCTAGAGCTAGGTTTGGGGGTCCCACGGGTAAGGACTCTGTAGCTAGGGTTAGATCCCCATGGGTTGGGCTCCTGGAGCTAGGGTTAGAAGCCATAGAGATGGAGCCCTTGGAGCTAGGGTTAGGGGTACTGGGGGTCAGGCCCCTGGAGTTAGGGTTA
Organism: Gopherus flavomarginatus; assembly: GCF_025201925.1. Classification (NCBI taxonomy): domain Eukaryota; kingdom Metazoa; phylum Chordata; order Testudines; family Testudinidae; genus Gopherus; species Gopherus flavomarginatus. Next base: position 5,904 of record NW_026114819.1, on the reverse strand, counting down.
GGGGCCCACGCATATGGCATCTGGAGCTAGGGTTAGGGGACACAGGGGTAAGGCCCCTATAGCTAGGGTTAGTGGTCGCATGGGTAGGGCCTCTGGAGCTAGGGTTAGGGGCCCCACAGGAAGGGACCCTAGAGTTTGGGTTAGGGGCCCCAGGGCTGGGGCTCATGGTGCTAGGGTTAGGGGTCCTAGGGGTGGGCCCTGGACCTAGGGATAGAGGTCCTAGTGGTGGGGTGCCTGGAACTACGGTTAGGGGCCCCAGGGGTAGAGCCCAAGGACCTAGGGTTAGGGGTCCCACGGTTTGGGACACTGGAGCTAGGGACAGGGGCCCCATGGGTAGGGCCTCTGGAAATTGGGTTAGTGGTTCCATGCGTAGAGCCCCTGTAGCTAGCATTAGTGGGCGCATGGCTAAGGCCCTTGGAGATAGGATTTGGGGCCCCAGGGACTTGGCCCTTGAGCTAGGGCTAGTGTTCGCGTGGGTGGGGCCCCTGGAGCTAGTGTTTGGGTTTCCAGGGGGTGGGGTCTCTGGAGCTAGGGCTAAGGACCCCACGGGTAGGGCCTCTTTAGCTAAGGTAAGGGCCCTACGGGCAGGGTGCCTGGATCAAGTGTTAGGGACCCCATGGGTAAGGCTCTTGGAACTAGGGTTAGGATCCCCAGGTATGGGGCCCCTGGAGCTAGGGTTAGGGGATGCAGTTGTCGGGTCCCTGGAGCTTGGGTTAGGGGCCCCACGGAGAGGGCCCCTGGAGCTAGAGTTAGGGGCCCCAGGGAAGGAGTCCCTGGAGCTAGGGTTAGGGGCCCCAGTGGTAGGGCCCCCGAAGCAATTGTTAGAGACCTTACGGTTAGGGCCCCTGGAGCTAGGGTTATGAGCCTCACAGGTAGGGTCTAAGGAGTTAGGGTTAGCAGCCCAATGGGTAGGGTCCCGGTAGCTAGGATTAGGGGCCCCAGGGGTAGAGCCCTGTAGCTGGGTTGAGAGGTTTATTTAAAATAGACATACATCTTTTAAGATCTGCTTCAGAAATGCTAATGTTGATATAAGCAAAAGTCTTCATAGTGTTCCCCTGGTCATCTTCCCTGATAACAATTTCCGCATCTGTAACATTTCCAAACTTGCTGAATCTTTCCTGCAGTTCAGCCTCAGATACTGTATGGCCAAGTCCTCCAACATATAAACGTTTTAAAACTTGTTTTTTCTCCATAATAAAAAGTCAGACTGTTTCATTTAGGATGTATGTTTTATCCTTCGCACATGTCCAGCCAGTTAAGAGTAGGGCCTCTGGAGCTAGGGTTAGGATCCCAATGGGTAGGGCCCCTGGAGCTATAGTTTGGGGCCCTACGAGCAGGGTCCCTAAAGCTAGGGTTAGGGGCCCCAGGGATGGGGCACCTGGAGCTAAGTTTAGGGGCACCATGGGTATGACCCCTGCAGCTAGGTTTAGGGCCCTAAGCGGTAGGACCCCTGGAGTTTGGGTTAGGGGTCCCACGTGAAGGGCCTCTGGAGATAGCGTTAGTGGTCTGACTGGTAGGGCCCCTGCAGCTAAGGATAGGGGCCCCAGGTTGAAGGGCCCCTGCACTTAGGGATAGGGGCCCTACGGGTAAGGCCCCTGGAGCTAGGGTTAGGGGACACAGGGGTAAGGCCCCTATAGCTAGGTTTAGTGGTCGCATGGTTAGGGCCCCTGGAGTGAGGGTTAGTGGCCCCACGGGTTGGGCCCGTGGAGCTAGAGTTAGGGCCCCAGTGGTAGGGCCCCCGGAGCAAGTGTTAGAGACCTTTCGGTTAGGGCCCCTGGAGCTAGGGTTAGGGGCCTCACGGGTAGGGTCTAAGGAGTTAGGGTTAGCGGCCCAATGGGTAGGGCCCCGGGAGCTAGGGTTAGGATCCCAATGGGTAGGGCCCCTGGAGCTATAGTTTGGGGCCCTTCGAGCAGGGTCCCTAAAGCTAAGGTTAGGGTCCCCAGGGATGGGGCACCTGGAGCTAGGTTTAGGGGCCCCACGAGTATGGCCCCTGAAACTAGGGTTATGGGCTCCAGAAGTAGGGCCCCTGGAGCTAGGGTGAGGTTTCCCAAGAGTAAGGCCCCTGGAGTTAGAGATAGGGGCCCCATGGGTAGAGTCCCTGGAGCTATGGTTAGGGACCCCACGGGTAGGGCCCCTGGAGCTAGGTTTAGGGGCCCCACGGGTATAGTCCCTGGAGCTAGGGTTAGGGACCCAATGGTAGGGCCCATGGAACTAGGTTTCGGGGTCCCACGGGTAAGGACTCTGTAGCTAGGGTTAGGGGTCCCATGGCCTGGGCCCATGAAGCTACGCTTAGAGGCTGCAGGGATGTGGCCCGTGGAGTTAGGGTTAGGGGTACCAGGGGTCGGGTCCCTGGAGCTAGGGTTAGGGGCCCACGCGTATGGCATCTGGAGCTAGGGTTAGGGGCCCCACAGGTAGGGACCCTGGACTCTGGGTGAGGGGCCCCAGGGGTGGGGCTCATGGTGCTAGGGTTAGGGGTCCTAGGGTTGGGCCCCTGGAGCTAGGGTTAGCGATCTTATTGGTGGGGAGCCTGGAGCTAGGGTGAGGTGCCCTACGGTTAGGTCACCTGGATCTAAGTTTAGGGGTCCCATGGGTAGTGCCTCTGGATCTAGGGTTAGGGGCCCCATGGGTAGCGCACCTGCAGCTAGGGTTATGGGCCCCAGAGGTAGGGCCCCTAGAGCTAGGTTTGGGGGTCCCACGGGTAAGGACTCTGTAGCTAGGGTTAGATCCCCATGGGTTGGGCTCCTGGAGCTAGGGTTAGAAGCCATAGAGATGGAGCCCTTGGAGCTAGGGTTAGGGGTACTGGGGGTCAGGCCCCTGGAGTTAGGGTTAGGGGCCCACGCATATGGCATCTGGAGCTAGGGTTAGGGGACACAGGGGTAAGGCCCCTATAGCTAGGGTAAGTGGTCGCATGGGTAGGGCCTCTGGAGCTAGGGTTAGGGGCCCCACAGGAAGGGACCCTAGAGTTTGGGTTAGGGGCCCCAGGGCTGGGGCTCATGGTGCTAGGGTTAGGGGTCCTAGGGGTGGGCCCTGGACCTAGGGATAGAGGTCCTAGTGGTGGGGTGCCTGGAACTACGGTTAGGGGCCCCAGGGGTAGAGCCCAAGGACCTAGGGTTAGGGGTCCCACGGTTTGGGACACTGGAGCTAGGGACAGGGGCCCCATGGGTAGGGCCTCTGGAAATTGGGTTAGTGGTTCCATGCGTAGAGCCCCTGTAGCTAGCATTAGTGGGCGCATGGCTAAGGCCCTTGGAGATAGGATTTGGGGCCCCAGGGACTTGGCCCTTGAGCTAGGGCTAGTGTTCGCGTGGGTGGGGCCCCTGGAGCTAGTGTTTGGGTTTCCAGGGGGTGGGGTCTCTGGAGCTAGGGCTAAGGACCCCACGGGTAGGGCCTCTTTAGCTAAGGTAAGGGCCCTACGGGCAGGGTGCCTGGATCAAGTGTTAGGGACCCCATGGGTAAGGCTCTTGGAACTAGGGTTAGGATCCCCAGGTATGGGGCCCCTGGAGCTAGGGTTAGGGGATGCAGTTGTCGGGTCCCTGGAGCTTGGGTTAGGGGCCCCACGGAGAGGGCCCCTGGAGCTAGAGTTAGGGGCCCCAGGGAAGGAGTCCCTGGAGCTAGGGTTAGGGGCCCCAGTGGTAGGGCCCCCGAAGCAATTGTTAGAGACCTTACGGTTAGGGCCCCTGGAGCTAGGGTTATGAGCCTCACAGGTAGGGTCTAAGGAGTTAGGGTTAGCAGCCCAATGGGTAGGGTCCCGGTAGCTAGGATTAGGGGCCCCAGGGGTAGAGCCCTGTAGCTGGGTTGAGAGGTTTATTTAAAATAGACATACATCTTTTAAGATCTGCTTCAGAAATGCTAATGTTGATATAAGCAAAAGTCTTCATAGTGTTCCCCTGGTCATCTTCCCTGATAACAATTTCCGCATCTGTAACATTTCCAAACTTGCTGAATCTTTCCTGCAGTTCAGCCTCAGATACTGTATGGCCAAGTCCTCCAACATATAAACGTTTTAAAACTTGTTTTTTCTCCATAATAAAAAGTCAGACTGTTTCATTTAGGATGTATGTTTTATCCTTCGCACATGTCCAGCCAGTTAAGAGTAGGGCCTCTGGAGCTAGGGTTAGGATCCCAATGGGTAGGGCCCCTGGAGCTATAGTTTGGGGCCCTACGAGCAGGGTCCCTAAAGCTAGGGTTAGGGGCCCCAGGGATGGGGCACCTGGAGCTAAGTTTAGGGGCACCATGGGTATGACCCCTGCAGCTAGGGTTAGGGCCCTAAGCGGTAGGACCCCTGGAGTTTGGGTTAGGGGTCCCACGTGAAGGGCCTCTGGAGATAGCGTTAGTGGTCTGACTGGTAGGGCCCCTGCAGCTAAGGATAGGGGCCCCAGGTTGAAGGGCCCCTGCACTTAGGGATAGGGGCCCTACGGGTAAGGCCCCTGGAGTTAGGGTTAGGGGCCGCACAGTTAGGGCATCTGGAACTATGGTTAGGAGCTTCACGTGTAAGGCCCCTGGAGCTAGGTTTACGGGCCCCATGGGTAGGGCCCCTGGAGCTAGGGTTAGTGGCCCCAAGTATGGGGCACTTGGAGTTACTGTTATGGGCTCCACGAATGGGACCCCTGGATTTAGGATTAGGGACCCCATGGGTATGGCCCCTGGAGCTAGCGTTAGGGGCCCCAAGGGTAGTGCACCTGGAGCTAGGGTTAGGGGTCCCACAGGTAGGGACTCTGGAGCTAGTGTTAGGGGCCCCACGTGTAGGGCCTCTGGAGCTATGGTTTGGGACCCCTTGGGCAGTGTCCTTATAGCTAGGGTTAGATGCCCAAGGGATGTGGCCCAGTTAGCAAAGGTTAGGGGTCCCAGGGGTGGGGCTCCTGGAGCTAGGGTTAGAGATCTCACGCTTAAGGCCTCTGGAGCTAGGATTAGGGGCCCACTCGTAGGGCCCCTGAAACAAGGGCTATGGGCCCCACGGGTTGGGCACCTGGAGCTATTGCTTGGGGCCCCAGGGATGGAGCCTCTGGAGCTCGGGTTAGGGACCCATGGGTATGGCAACTGGAGCTAGAGTAAGGGGCACAGGGGTAGGGCCCGAGGAGCCAGGGTTAGGGGCCCCACGGCTAGGGACCCTGGTGGAGTAGGGACTATCTGTGTGGGAGATGGGAGAGCAGGGGGTGACGTAAGGTGAGGGACAGGACCTAAGCCTGTAACTCGAGCTAGGCAGCGGGGAGGGGTCAGCACCTTTGCCTGGGAAGCTGGACACAGGAAGGGGCCAGCTGGAGGGAGTTAGTACAGTTTTGGTTTGGAGCTGGGTTATTGGAATTCAGGGATTCCCAAACTGGGAACTAAGCTTTCTGAACCCCCAGAAGGACTCGATCGAGAGGTCCTGGTTGTGCCCAAAAGCTCTGCTGTATCCTTCGTTCCTGTTGGCCAAAAAAACCTTTTGTTTTACTGGCCGGCTGAGTCACTGTGTGTCCCAGGAAGAGGGGTGCAGGACCGGATTCCCCCACACTCCGTGACATAAATATCTGTGCCCCCCACTAACCCCCTAAGCCCCTCTGGGACCCCTGCAGCCTGGACGTAGGTATCTGTGCCCCCCACGAACCCCCTAAGCCTCCCAGGGACCCCTTCAGCCTGCATGTAGGTGGAACCCTTCTGCCAGGCTGAATTGATAGGAGCAAGGACTGGGTTCAATACATAGGGGTCCCTTCCCTACTACGTAATGCAAACCAGCACGAGCCCCCACCCAGTGACATGGGAAAATTTTACATACGCACCCCTAGGTGCCTCAAAAAGGCGATACTTCCCCTCTCACAAGCACAGAGTCTGGGTGTAGCAGAAAATGATTAATAACGTGAGATAAACAACATAGCATTAAATTGGGAAAACACCTCAATTAGGCCATGTCCTTTTCCCTGGGCTCTTGAG
>NW_026114818.1:0-42903 GCF_025201925.1 Gopherus flavomarginatus | reverse complement strand
CTGCGGGATTAGGGTGCCGCCTTCTTTCCCTAGCTCTGCGAGACAACTGGGGATCGGCCCTTCCTGCGGGGGCGAGGTACTGGCTTCCCTCCCCAGCTCTGCCAGGGGCCTGGGGAGCAGCCCTACCTACGGGATTAGGACGCTAACTTCTCTCCATAGCTCTGCAAGACCATTGGAGAGCGGCCCTTCATGCTGGGGCGGGGTGCTGACTTCCCTCCCCAGCTCTGCCAAGACCATGGGGAGCAGCCCTTCCTGAGGGATTAGGACGCTGCCTTCTCTCCCTACCTCTGCGACAGAACTGGGGAGCAGCCCTTCCTGCGGGATTAGGCGCTGCCTTCTCTCCCTAGCTCTGCGAGACCACTGGGGACCGGCCCTTCCGGCGGGATTAAGGCGCTCCCTCTTCTCCCTATCTCTGCGAGACCACTGGGGAGAGGCCCTTTCTGCGGGATTAGGGCGCTGCCTCCTCTCCGTAGATCTGAGAGACCACTGGGGAGCAGCCATTCCTGCGGGATTAGGGTGCTGCCTTCTCTCCCTAGCTCTGCGAGACCACTGGGGAGAGGCCCTTTCTGCGGGATTAGGGCGCTGCCTCCTCTCCCTTGCTCAGTGAGACCACTGGGGAGCGGCCCTTCCTGCGGGATTAAGGAGCTGCCTTCTCTCCCCAGCTACGCGAGACCACTGGGGAGAGGCCCTTCCTGCGGGATTAGGGCGCTGCCTTCTCTCCCTAGCTCTGCAAGACCATTGGAGAGAGGCCCTTCCTGCTGGGGCGGGGCACTGACTTCCCTCCCCAGCACTGCCAAGACCATGGGGAGCAGCCCTTCCTGAGGGATTAGGACGCTGACTTCTCTCCCTACCTCTGCGACACAACTGGGGAGCAGCCCTTCCTGCGGGATTAGGCGCTGCCTTCTCTCCCTAGCTCTGCGAGACCACTGAGGAGCAGCCCTTCCTGTGGGATTAGGGCGCTGCCTTCTCTCCGTAGCTGTGCGAGACCACTGGGGAGCGGCCCTTCATGCGGGATTAGGGTGCTGCTTCCTCTCCTTACCTCTGTGAGACCACTGGGGAGCAGTCCTCCCTGAAGGTTTAGGGCACTGCATTCTCTCCCTAGCTCTGCGAGACCACTGGGGAGCGGCCGTTCCTGTGGGATTAGGGCGCTGCTTCCTCTCCCTACCTCTGTGAGACCACTGGGGAGCAGCCCTTCCGGTGGGATTAGGGCGCTGCCTTCTCTCCCTAGCTCTGCGAGACCACTGGGGAGCGGCCTTTCCTGCGGGATTAGGGTGCTGCCTTCTCTCCCTAGCTCTGCGAGACCACTGGGGAGCAGCCCTTCCTGCGGGATTAGGGCGCTGCCTTCTCTCCCTAGCTCTGCGAGACCACTGAGGAGCAGCCCTTCCTGCGGGATTAGGGCGCTGCCTTCTCTCCGTAGCTCTGCGAGACCACTGGGGAGCTGCCATTCCTGCGGGATTAGGGCGCTGCTTCCTCTCTCTACCTCTGTGAGACCACTGGGGAGCAGCCCTCCTTGAAGGTTTAGGGCGCTGCATTCTCTCCCTAGCTCTGCGAGACCACTGGGGAGAGTCCCTTCCTTGAGGAGCGGGGCGCTGACTTCCCTCCCCAGTTCTGCCAGGGGCCTCGGGAGCAGCCCTTCCTGCGGTATTAGGACGCTACCTTCTCTCCTTAGCTCTGCAAGACCACTGGGGAGCGGCACTTCCTGCGGGATTAGGGCACTGCCTTCTCTCCCTAGCTCTGCGAGACCACTGGGGAGCGGTCCTTCCTGCTGGGGCGGGGTGCTGGCTTCCCTCCTCAGCTCTGCCAAGACCATGGGGAGCAGCCCTTCCTGCGGGATTAGGACGCTGCCTTCTCTCCTTACCTCTGCGACACAACTGGGGAGCAGCCCTTCCTGCGGGATTAGGCGCTGCCTTCTCTCCCTACCTCTGCGACACCACTGGGGAGCAGCCCTTCCGGTGGGATTAGGGCGCTGCCTTCTCTCCCTAGCTCTGCGAGACCACTGGGGAGTGGCCGTTCCTGCGGGATTAGGGTGCTGCCTTCTCTTCCTAGCTCTGCGAGACCACTGGGGAGCAGCCCTTCCTGCGGGATTAGGGCACTGCCTTCTCTCCCTAGCTCTGCGAGACCACTGAGGAGCAGCCCTTCCTGCGGGATTAGGTCGCTGCCTTCTCTCCGTAGCTGTGCGAGACCACTGGGGAGCGGCCCTTCATGTGGGATTAGGGTGCTGCTTCCTCTCCCTACATCTGTGAGACCACTGGGGAGCAGCCCTCCCTGAAGGTTTAGGGCGCTGCATTCTCTCCCTAGATCTGCGAGACCACTGGGGAGCGGCCGTTCCTGTGGGATTAGGGCGCTGCTTCCTCTCCCTACCTCTGTGAGGCCACTGGGGAACAGCCCTCCTTGAAGGTTTAGGGCGCTGCATTCTCTCCCTAGCTCTGCGAGACCACTGGGGAGCGGCCCTTCCTGCGGGATTAGGGCGCTGCCATATATCCCTAGCTCTGCGAGACCACTGGGGACCGGCCCTTCCTGCGGGATTAGGGCACTGACTCCTCTCCCTTGCTCTGCGAGACCACTGGGGATGGGCCCTTCCTGCGGGATTTTGGCGCTGCCTTCTCTACCTAGCTCTGCGAGACCATTGGGGAGCAGCTCTTCCTGCGGGATTAGGGCGCTGCCTTCTCTCCCTAGCTCTACGAGACTACTGGGGAGCGGCCCTTCCTGCAGGATTATTGCGCCGCCTTCTCTACCTAGCTCTGCGAGACCACTGCAGAGAGGCCCTTCCTGCGGGGGCGGGGCGCTGGCTTCCCTCCACAGCTCTGCCAGGGGCCTGGGGTGCAGCCCTTTCTGCGTTATTAGGACGCTGCCTTCCCTCCCATGCTCTGCGAAACCACTGGGGAGTGGCCTATCCTGCGGGATTAGAGCGCTGCCTTCTCTCCCTAGCTCTGCGAGACTACAGGTGAGCGGCCCTTTCTGCCTAATTAGGGCGCTGCCTTCTCTCCCTTCCTCTGCGAGACCGCTGGTGAGCGTCCCTTCCTGTGGGATTAGGGCGCCACCTTCTCTCCCTAGCTCTGCGAGACCACTGGGGATCGGCCCTTCCTGCGGCATTAGGGCGCCGCCTTCTCTCCCTAGCTCTGCGAGACCACTGGAAAGCAGTCCTTCCTGCGGGATTAGGGCACTGCCTTCTCTTCCTAGCTCTGTGAGACCATTCGGGAGCAGCTCTTCCTGCGGGATTAGGGCGCCGCCTTCTCTCGCTAGCTCTGAGAGACCACTGGGTAGCAGTCCTTCCTGCAGGATTAGGGCACTGCCTTCTCTCCCTAGCTCTGAGACACCACTGGGCAGCGGCTCTTCGTGCGGGATTATGGCGCTGACTTCTCTCCCTAGGTCTGCGAGAACACTGGGGAGTGGACCTTCCTGCGGGATTATTGCGATGCCTTCTCTCTGTAGCTTTGCGAGACCACTGGGGAGCGGCCCTTCCTGAGGGATTAGGGCGCCGCCTTCTCTCCCTAGCTCTGAGAGACCACTGGGTAGCAGTCCTTCCTGCAGGATTAGGGCACTGCCTTCTCTCCCTAGCTCTTCGAGACCACTAGGAACAGCCCTCAGTGCGGCTTTAGGGCGCTGCCTCCTCTCCCAAGCTCTGCGAGACCACTGGGAAGCAGCCGTTCTTGCGAAATTAGGGCGTTGCCTCCTCTCTCTAGCTCTGCGAGACCACTGGGGAGTGGCTCTTCCTGTAGGATTATGGCACTGCCTTCTCTCCCTAGCTCTGCGAGACTACTGGGGAGCAGCCCTTCCTGTGGGATTAGGGCGCTTCCTCCTCTCCCTAGCACTGCGAGACCTCTGGGGAGCAGTTCTTCCTGCGGGATTAGGACGCTGACTTCTCTCTCTTGCTCTGAGAGACCACTGGGGAGCGGAGTTTCCTGCGTGGCCGGGGTGCTGGCTTCCCTCCCCAGCTCTGCCAGGGGTCTGGGGAGCAGCCCTTTCTGCGGGATTAGGGCACTGCCTTCTCTCCCTAGCTCTGGGAGACCACTGGGGAGCAGCCCTTCCTGCGGTATTAGGGCACTGCCATCTCACCCTAGCTCTGCGAGACCACTGCGGAACGGCCCTTCCTGCGGGATTAGAGCGCTGCATCCTCTACCTAGGTCTGCGAGACCACTGCGGAGCGGCCGTTCCTGCGGGATGAGGTCGCTGCCTTCTCTCCCTAGCTCTGCGAGACCACTGGGGAGCAGCCCTTCCTGCGGGATTGGGGTGCTGCCTTCTCTCCCTAATTCTGCGAGACCAATGGGGAGTGGCCGTTCCTGGAGGATTCGGGCGCAGCCTTCTCTCCGTAGCTCTGCGAGATCACTGGGGAGCGGCCCTTTCTGCTAGATTAAGGCGCTGCCTTCTCTCCCTGGCTCTGCTAGACCACTGGTGAGCGGCCGTTCCTGCGGGATTAGGCCGCTGCCTTCTCTCCGTAGCTCTGCGAGATCACTGGGGAGCGGACCTTCCTGCGGGATTAGGGCGCTGGTTCCTCTCCGTAGATCTGCGAGAACACTGGGGAGCAGCGCTTCCTGCAGGTTTAGGCCGCAGCCTGCTCCCCCTAACTCTGTGAGACTACTGGGGAGCAGCCGTTCCTGTGGGATTAGGGCGCTGCCTTCTCTCCCTAGCACTGCGAGACGACTGGAGAGCGGCCCTTCCTGCGGGATTAGGGCGCTACCTCCTAATCCTAGCTCTGCGAGACTACTGGGGAGCGGCCTTTCCAGCGGGATTAGGGCACTGCCTCCTCTTTCTAGCTCTGTGAGACCACTGGGAAGCAGCCGTTCCTTCGGAATTAGGGCGCTGCCTCCTCTCCCTAGCTCTGCGAGACCACTGGGGACCAGCCCTTCCTGTGGGATTAGGGCGCTTCCTCCTCTCCCTTGCTCTGCGAGACCTCTGGGGAGCAGCCCTTCCTGCGGGATTAGGACGCTGACTTCTCTCCCTAGCTCTGAGAGACCACTGGGGAGCAGAGTTTCCTGCGTGGCCGGGGTGTTGGCTTCCCTCCCCAGCTCTGCCAGGGGTCTGGGGAGCAGCCCTTTCTGCGGGATAAGGGAACTGCCTTCTCTCCCTAGCTCTGCGAGACCACTGGGGAGCAGCCCTTCCTGCGGTATTAGGGCACAGCCTTCTAATCCTAGCTCTCCGAGACCAATGGGGAGCGGCCATTCCTGCGTGATTTCGGACCTGACTTCTCTCCCTAGATCGGCGAGACCACTGAGGGGCGGCCCTTCCTGCGGGATTAGAGCACTGCATCCTCTACCTAGGTCTCCGAGACCACTGGGGAGCGGCCGTTCCTACTGGATGAGGTCGCTGCCTTCTCTCCCTAATTCTGCGAGACCACCGGGGAGTGGCCGTTCCTGCGGGATCAGGGCGCTGCTTCCTCTCCCTACCTCTGTGAGACCACTGGGGAGCAGCCCTCCTTGAAGGTTTAGGGCGCTGCATTCTCTCCCTATCTCTGCGAGACCACTGGGGAGCGGTCCTTCCTGTTGGATTAGGGCGCTGCCATATATCCCTAGCTCTGCGAGACCACTGGGGAGCGACCCTTCCTGCGGGATTAGGGCGCTGACTCCTCTCCCTTGCTCTGCGAAACCACTGGGGATGGGCCCTTCCTGCGGGATTGTGGCGCTGCCTTCTCTACCTTGTTCTGCGAGACCATTGGGGAGCAGCCCTTCCTGCGGTATTAGGGCACTGCCTTCTCTCCCTAGCTCTGCGAGACCAATGGGGAGCGGCCCTTCCTGCTGGGGCGTGGTGCTGGCTTCTCTCCTCAGCTCTGCCAGGGGCATGGGGAGCAGCCCTACCTGCGGGATTAGGACGCTGCCTTCTCTCCCTAGCTCTGCAAGACGATTGGAGAGCGGCCCTTCCTGCTGGGGCGGGGCGCTGGCTTCCCTCCCCAGCTCTGCCAAGACCATGGGGAGCAGCCCTTCCTGCGGGATTAGGACGCTGCCTTCTCTCCCTACCTCTGCGACACAACTGGGGAGCAGCCCTTCCTGCGGGATTAGGTGCTACCTTCTCTCCCTACCTCTGCGACACCACTGGGGAGCAGTCCTTCCGGTGGGATTAGGTCGCTGCCTTCTCTCCCTAGCTCTGCGAGACCACTGGGGAGTGGCCGTTCCTCCGGGATTAGGGTGCTGCCTTCTCTTTTTAGCTCTGCGAGACCACTGGGGAGCAGCCCTTCCTGCGGGATTAGGGCGCTGCCTTCTTTCCCTAGCTCTGCGAGATCACTGAGGAGCAGCACTTCCTTCGGGATTAGGGCGCTGCCTTCTCTCCGTAGCTGTGCGAGACCACTGGGGAGCGGCCCTTCATGCGGGATTATGGCGCTGCTTCCTCTCCCTACCTCTGTGAGACCACTGGGGAGCAGCCCTCCCTGAAGGTTTAGGGCGCTGCATTCTCTCCCTAGCTCTGCGAGACGACTGGGGAGCGGCCCTTCCTGCATGATTACGGCGCTGCTTTCTCTCCCTAGCTCTGCCAAACTACTGGGCAGCGGCCGTTCCTCCGGGATTAGGGCGCCGCCTTCTCTCCCTAGCTCTGCGAGACCACTGGGGAGAGGCCCTTCCTGCGGGGGCGGGGCCCTGGCTTCCCTCCACAGCTCTGCCAGGGGCCTAGGGAGCAGCCCTTTCTGCGGTATTAGGACGCTGCCTTCTCTCCCTTGCTCTGCGAAACCACTGGGGAGTGGCCTATCCAGCGGGATTAGGGCGCTGCCTTCTCTCCCTAGCTCTGCGAGACTACTGGTGAGCGGCCCTTTATGCGTGATTAGGGCGCTGCCTTCTCTCCCTACCTCTGCGAGACCACTGGGGATCGGCCCTTCCTGCGGCATTAGGGCGCCGCCTTCTCTCCCTAGCTCTGTGAGACCATTCGGGAGCAGCTCTTCCTGCGGGATTAGGGCGCCGCCTTCTCTCCCTAGCTCTGAGAGACCACTGGGTTGCAGTCCTTCCTGCGGGATTAGGGCGCTGCCTTCTCTCCCTAGGTCTGAGAGACCACTGGGGAGCGGCCATTCCTGCGGGATTATAGCGCTGCCTTCTCTCCGTAGCTCTGTGAGATCACTGGGGAGCGGACCTTCCTGCGGGATTAGGGAGCTGGTTCCTCTCCGTAGATCTGCGAGAACACTGGGGAGCAGCCCTCCCTGCAGGTTTAGGCCGCAGCCTGCTCTCCCTAGCTCTGCGAGACTTCTGGGGAGCAGCAATCCCTGCGAGACAAGGGCGCTGCCTCCTAATCCTAGCTCTGCGAGACCACACGGGAGCGGCCCTTCCTGCGGGATTAGGGTGCTGCCTTCTCTCCCTAGGTCTGCGAGACCACTGGGGAGCTGCCGCTCCTGCGGGATTAGTGCGCTGCCTTCTCTCCTTAGCTCTGCGAGATCACTGGGGAGCGGCCCTTCCTGCGGGGATTAGGGCGCTGCTTCCTATCCTTAGCTCTGCGAGACCACTGGGGAGCAGCCCTCCCTGCGGGATTAGTGTGCTGCCTCCTCTCCCTACGTCTGTGAGAGCACTGGGGAGCGGCACTTCCTGCGGGACTAGGACGCTGCCTTAGTTCCCTAGCTCTGCAAGACCTCTGGGGAGCGGCTCATCCTGCGGGATTAGGGCGCTGCCTTCTCTCCCTAGGTCTGAGAGACCACTGGGGAGTGGCCCTTCCAGCTGGATTATGGCACCGCCATCTCTCCCTAGCTCTGCGAGACCACTGGGGAGCGACCGTTCCTGCGGGATTAGGGCGCCGCTTTCTCTCCCTAGATCTGCGAGACCACTGGGGAGCAGCCTTTCCTGCAGGAATAGGGCGCTTCTCTCTCTCCCTAGCTCTGCGAGACCACTGGGGAGTGGCCCTTCCTGCGGGATTAGGGCGCTGCCCTCTCCCTAGGTCTGCGAGACCACTGGGGAGCGGCCGTTCCTCCGGGATAAGGGAGCTGCCTTCTCTAACTAGCTCTGCGAGACCACTGGGGAGCAGCCCATCCTGCGGGATTAGGGCGCCACCTTCTCTCTCTAGCTCTGCGAGACCACTGGGGAGCTTCCCTTCCTTCGGTGGCGGAGCGCTGGCTTCCCTCCCCAGCTCTGCCAGGGGCCTGGGGGATCAGCCCTTCCTGCGGGATCAGGATGCTGCCTTCTCTCCCGAGGTCTGCGAGACCACTGCAGAGCTGCCCTTCCTGCGGGATTAGGGCGCTGCCACCTCTCCCTTGCTCTGCGAGACCACAAGGGAGAGGCCCTTCCTGCGGGATTAGGGAGCTTCCTCCTCTCCCCAGCTCTGTGAGACCACAGGGGAGCAGCCCTTCCTGCGGGATTAGTGCGCTGCCTCCTCTCCCTAGGTCTGTGAGAGCACTGAGGAGCGGCACTTCCTGCGGGATTAGGACGCTGCCTTATTTCCCTAGCTCTGCAAGACCTCTGGGGATCGGCCCGTCCTGCGGGATTAGGGAGCTGCCTCCTCTCCTTAGCTCTGCGAGACCACTATGGAGCGGCCCTTCCTGCGGGATTAGGGCGCCGCCTTCTCTCCCTAGGTCTGCGAGACCACTGGGGAGAGGCCGTCCCTGCGGGATGAGGTCGCTGCATTCTCTCCCTAGCTCTGCGAGACCACTGGGGAGCAGCCTTTCCTGCGGGATTAGGGCGCTGCCTTCTCTCCCTAGGTCTGCGAGACCACTGGGGAGTGGCCCTTCCAGCTGGATTAGGGCGCCGCCATCTCTCCCTAGCTCTGCGAGACCACTTGGGAGCGACCGTTCCTGAGGGATTAGGGCGCCGCCTTGTCTCCCTAGCTCTGCACGACCACTGGGGAGCGCCCCTTCCTGTGCTATTAGGGCGTCGCTTTCTCTCCCTAGATCTGCGAGACCACTGGGGAGCAGCCCTTCCTGCAGCATTAGGGCGCTGCTCTCTCTCCCTAGCTCTACGAGACCACAGGGGAGCGGCCCTTCCTACGGGATTAGGGCGCTGCCTTCTCTCCCTAGCTCTGCGAGACCACTGGGGAGTGGCCGTTCCTGCGGGATTAGGGTGCTACCTTCTCTCCCTAGCTCTGCGAGACCACTGAGGAGCAGCCCTTCCTGCGGGATTAGGGCGCTGCCTTCTCTCCGTAGCTGTGCGAGACCACTGGGGAGCGGGCCTTCATGGGGGATTAGGGAGCTGCTTCCTCTCCCTACCTCTGTGAGACCACTGAGGAGCAGCCCTCCCTGAAGGTTTAGGGCGCTGCATTCTCTACCTAGCTCTGCGAGACCACTGGGGAGCGGCCGTTCCTGTGGGATTAGGGCGCTGCTTCCTCTCCCTACCTCTGTGAGACCACTGGGGAGTAGCCCTCCTTGAAGGTTTAGGGCGCTGCATTCTCTCCCTAGCTCTGCGAGACCACTGGGGAGCGGCCCTTCCTGCGGGATTAGGGCGCTGCCATATATCCCTAGCTCTGCGAGACCACTGGGGAGCAGCCATTTCTGCGGGATTAGGGCGCTGCCTTCTCTCCCTAGCTCTGCGAGACCACTGGGGAGCGGCCCTTCCTGCGGGATTAAGTCGCTGCCTCCTCTCCCTATCTCTGCGAGACCACTGGGGAGAGGCCCTTTCTGCGGGATTAGGGCGCTGCCTCCTCTCCCTAGATCTGAGAAACCACTGAGGAGCAGCCCTTCCGGTGGGATTAGGGCGCTGCCTTCTCTCCCTAGCTCTGCGAGACCACTAGGGAGCGGCCCTTTCTGCGGGATTAAGGCGCTGCCTCCACTCCCTATCTCTGCGACACCACTGGGGAGAGGCCCTTTCTGCGGGATTAGGACGCTGCCTCCTCTCCCTAGCTCAGTGAGACCACTGGGGAGCGGCCCTTCCTGCGAGATTAAGGCGCTGCCTTCTCTCCCTAGCTCCGCGAGACCACTGGGGAGAGGCCCTTCCTGCGCGATTAGGGCGCTGCCTTCTCTCCCAAGCTCTGCGAGACCACTGGGGAGCGGCAATTCATTCGGGATTAGGGCGCTGCTTCCTCTCCCTACCTCTGTGAGACAACTGGGGAGCAGCCCTCCCTGAAGGTTTAGGGCGCTGCATTCTCTCCCTAGCTCTGCGAGACCACTGGGGAGCTGCCGTTCCTGCGGGATTAGGGCGCTGCTTCCTCTCCCTACCTCTGTGAGACCAGTGGGGAGCAGCCCTCCTTGAAGGTTTAGGGCGCTGCATTCTCTGCCTAGCTCTGCGAGACTAATGGGGAGCGGTCCTTCCTGCTGGGGAGGGGTGCTGGCTTCCCTCCTCAGCTCTGCCAGGGGCATGGGGAGCAGCCCTACCTGCGGGATTAGGACGCTGCCTTCTCTCCCTAGCTCTGCAAGACCATTGGAGAGCGGCCCATCCTGCTGGGGCGGGGCACTGACTTCCCTCCCCAGCACTGCCAAGACCATGGGGAGCAGCCCTTCCTAAGGGATTAGGACGCTGACTTCTCTCCCTACCTCTGCGACACAACTGGGGAGCAGCCCTTCCTGCGGGATTAGGCGCTGCCTTCTCTCCCTAGCTCTGCGAGACCACTGAGGAGCAGCCCTTCCTGTGGGATTAGGGCGCTGCCTTCTCTCCGTAGCTGTGCGAGACCACTGGGGAGCGGCCCTTCATGCGGGATTAGGGTGCTGCTTCCTCTCCTTACCTCTGTGAGACCACTGGGGAGCAGTCCTCCCTGAAGGTTTAGGGCACTGCATTCTCTCCCTAGCTCTGCGAGACCACTGGGGAGCGGCCGTTCCTGTGGGATTAGGGCGCTGCTTCCTCTCCCTACCTCTGTGAGACCACTGGGGAGCAGCCCTTCCGGTGGGATTAGGGCGCTGCCTTCTCTCCCTAGCTCTGCGAGACCACTGGGGAGCGGCCGTTCCTGCGGGATTAGGGTGCTGCCTTCTCTCCCTAGCTCTGCGAGACCACTGGGGAGCAGCCCTTCCTGCGGGATTAGGGCGCTGCCTATTCTCCCTAGCTCTGCGAGACCACTGAGGAGCAGCCCTTCCTGCGGGATTAGGGCGCTGCCTTCTCTCCGTAGCTGTGCGAGACCACTGGGGAGCTGCCGTTCCTGCGGGATTAGGGCGCTGCTTCCTCTCTCTACCTCTGTGAGACCACTGGGGAGCAGCCCTCCTTGAAGGTTTAGGGCGCTGCATTCTCTCCCTAGCTCTGCGAGACCACTGGGGAGAGTCCCTTCCTGCAGGAGCGGGGCGCTGGCTTCCCTCCCCAGTTCTGCCAGGGGCCTCGGGAGCAGCCCTTCCTGCGGTATTAGGACGCTACCTTCTCTCCTTAGCTCTGCGAGACCACTGGGGAGCGGCACTTCCTGCGGGATTAGGGCACTGCCTTCTCTCCCTAGCTCTGCGAGACCACTGGGGAGCGGTCCTTCCTGCTGGGGCGGGGTGCTGGCTTCCCTCCTCAGCTCTGCCAGGGGCATGGGGAGCAGCCCTACCAGCGAGATTAGGACGCTGACTTCTCTCCCTAACTCTGCAAGACCATTGGAGAGCATCCCTTCCTGCCTGGGCGGGGCGCTGACTTCCCTCCCCAGCTCTGCCAAGACCATGGGGAGCAGTCCTTCCTGCGGGATTA
Organism: Gopherus flavomarginatus; assembly: GCF_025201925.1. Lineage (NCBI taxonomy): Eukaryota > Metazoa > Chordata > Testudines > Testudinidae > Gopherus > Gopherus flavomarginatus. The sequence goes on along the minus strand of NW_026114818.1, from coordinate 31,432 downwards.
GGACGCTGCATTCTCTCCCTGCCTCTGCGACACCACTGGGGAGCAGCCCTTCCGGTGGGATTAGGGCGCTGCCTTCTCTCCCTAGCTCTGCGAGACCACTGGGGAGTGGCCGTTCCTGCGGGATTAGGGTGCTGCCTTCTCTTCCTAGCTCTGCGAGACCACTGGGGAGCAGCCCTTCCTGCGGGATTAGGGCACTGCCTTCTCTCCCTAGCTCTGCGAGACCACTGAGGAGCAGCCCTTCCTGCGGCATTAGGTCGCTGCCTTCTCTCCGTAGCTGTGCGAGACCACTGGGGAGCGGCCCTTCATGTGGGATTAGGGTGCTGCTTCCTCTCCCTACATCTGTGAGACCACTGGGGAGCAGCCCTCCCTGAAGGTTTAGGGCGCTGCATTCTCTCCCTAGATCTGCGAGACCACTGGGGAGCGGCCGTTCCTGTGGGATTAGGGCGCTGCTTCCTCTCCCTACCTCTGTGAGGCCACTGGGGAACAGCCCTCCTTGAAGGTTTAGGGCGCTGCATTCTCTCCCTAGCTCTGCGAGACCACTGGGGAGCGGCCCTTCCTGCGGGATTAGGGCGCTGCCATATATCCCTAGCTCTGCGAGACCACTGGGGACCGGCCCTTCCTGCGGGATATTGGCGCTGCCTTCTCTACCTAGCTCTGCGAGACCATTGGGGAGCAGCTCTTCCTGCGGGATTAGGGCACTGCCTTCTCTCCCTAGCTCTACGAGACTACTGGGGAGCGGCCCTTCCTGCAGGATTATTGCGCCGCCTTCTCTACCTAGCTCTGCGAGACCACTGGAAAGCAGTCCTTCCTGCGGGATTAGGGCACTGCCTTCTCTTCCTAGCTCTGTGAGACCATTCGGGAGCAGCTCTTCCTGCGGGATTAGGGCGCCGCCTTCTCTCGCTAGCTCTGAGAGACCACTGGGTAGCAGTCCTTCCTGCAGGATTAGGGCACTGCCTTCTCTCCCTAGCTCTGAGACACCACTGGGCAGCGGCTCTTCGTGCGGGATTATGGCGCTGACTTCTCTCCCTAGGTCTGCGAGAACACTGGGGAGTGGACCTTCCTGCGGGATTATTGCGATGCCTTCTCTCTGTAGCTTTGCGAGACCACTGGGGAGCGGCCCTTCCTGAGGGATTAGGGCGCCGCCTTCTCTCCCTAGCTCTGAGAGACCACTGGGTAGCAGTCCTTCCTGCAGGATTAGGGCACTGCCTTCTCTCCCTAGCTCTTCGAGACCACTAGGAACAGCCCTCAGTGCGGCTTTAGGGCGCTGCCTCCTCTCCCAAGCTCTGCGAGACCACTGGGAAGCAGCCGTTCCTGCGAAATTAGGGCGTTGCCTCCTCTCTCTAGCTCTGCGAGACCACTGGGGAGCGACCCTTCCTGTTGGATAAGGGAGCTGCCTCCTCTAACTAGCTCTGCGAGACCACTGGGGAGTGGCTCTTCCTGTAGGATTATGGCACTGCCTTCTCTCCCTAGCTCTGCGAGACTACTGGGGAGCAGCCCTTCCTGTGGGATTAGGGCGCTTCCTCCTCTCCCTAGCACTGCGAGACCTCTGGGGAGCAGCTCTTCCTGCGGGATTAGGACGCTGACTTCTCTCTCTTGCTCGGAGAGACCACTGGGGAGCGGAGTTTCCTGCGTGGCCGGGGTGCTGGCTTCCCTCCCCAGCTCTGCCAGGGGTCTGGGGAGCAGCCCTTTCTGCGGGATTAGGGCACTGCCTTCTCTCCCTAGCTCTGGGAGACCACTGGGGAGCAGCCCTTCCTGCGGTATTAGGGCACTGCCATCTCACCCTAGCTCTGCGAGACCACTGCGGAACGGCCCTTCCTGCGGGATTAGAGCGCTGCATCCTCTACCTAGGTCTGCGAGACCACTGCGGAGCGGCCGTTCCTGCGGGATGAGGTCGCTGCCTTCTCTCCCTAGCTCTGCGAGACCACTGGGGAGCAGCCCTTCCTGCGGGATTGGGGTGCTGCCTTCTCTCCCTAATTCTGCGAGACCAATGGGGAGTGGCCGTTCCTGGAGGATTCGGGCGCAGCCTTCTCTCCGTAGCTCTGCGAGATCACTGGGGAGCGGCCCTTTCTGCTAGATTAAGGCGCTGCCTTCTCTCCCTGGCTCTGCTAGACCACTGGTGAGCGGCCGTTCCTGCGGGATTAGGCCGCTGCCTTCTCTCCGTAGCTCTGCGAGATCACTGGGGAGCGGACCTTCCTGCGGGATTAGGGCGCTGGTTCCTCTCCGTAGATCTGCGAGTACACTGAGGAGCAGCGCTTCCTGCAGGTTTAGGCCGCAGCCTGCTCCCCCTAACTCTGTGAGACTACTGGGGAGCAGCCGTTCCTGTGGGATTAGGGCGCTGCCTTCTCTCCCTAGCACTGCGAGACGACTGGAGAGCGGCCCTTCCTGCGGGATTAGGGCGCTACCTCCTAATCCTAGCTCTGCGAGACAACTGGGGAGCGGCCCTTCCAGCGGGATTAGGGCACTGCCTCCTCTTTCTAGCTCTGTGAGACCACTGGGAAGCAGCCGTTCCTTCGGAATAAGGGCGCTGCCTCCTCTCCCTAGCTCTGCGAGACCACTGGGGAGCAGCCCTTCCTGTGGGATTAGGGCGCTTCCTCCTCTCCCTTGCTCTGCGAGACCTCTGGGGAGCAGCCCTTCCTGCGGGATTAGGACGCTGACTTCTCTCCCTAGCTCTGAGAGACCACTGGGGAGCAGAGTTTCCTGCGTGGCCGGGGTGCTGGCTTCCCTCCCCAGCTCTGCCATTGGTCTGGGGAGCAGCCCTTTCTGCGGGATAAGGGAACTGCCTTCTCTCCCTAGCTCTGCGAGACCACTGGGGAGCAGCCCTTCCTGCGGTATTAGGGCACAGCCTTCTAATCCTAGCTCTCCGAGACCACTGGGGAGCGGCCATTCCTGCGTGATTTCGGACCTGCCTTCTCTCCCTAGATCGGCGAGACCACTGCGGGGCGGCCCTTCCTGCGGGATTAGAGCACTGCATCCTCTACCTAGGTCTCCGAGACCACTGGGGAGCGGCCGTTCCTACGGGATGAGGTCGCTGCCTTCTCTCCCTAATTCTGCGAGACCACCGGGGAGTGGCCGTTCCTGCGGGATCAGGGCGCTGCTTCCTCTCCCTACCTCTGTGAGACCACTGGGGAGCAGCCCTCCTTGAAGGTTTAGGGCGCTGCATTCTCTCCCTAGCTCTGCGAGATCACTGGGGAGCGGTCCTTCCTGTTGGATTAGGGCGCTGCCATATATCCCTAGCTCTGCGAGACCACTGGGGAGCGACCCTTCCTGCGGGATTAGGACGCTGACTCCTCTCCCTTGCTCTGCGAAACCACTGGGGATGGGCCCTTCCTGCGGGATTGTGGCGCTGCCTTCTCTACCTTGTTCTGCGAGACCATTGGGGAGCAGCCCTTCCTGCGGTATTAGGGCACTGCCTTCTCTCCCTAGCTCTGCGAGACCAATGGGGAGCGGCCCTTCCTGCTGGGGCGGGGTACTGGCTTCTCTCCTCAGCTCTGCCAGGGGCATGGGGAGCAGCCCTACCTGCGGGATTAGGACGCTGCCTTCTCTCCCTAGCTCTGCAAGACGATTGGAGAGCGGCCCTTCCTGCTGGGGCGGGGCGCTGGCTTCCCTCCCCAGCTCTGCCAAGACCATGGGGAGCAGCCCTTCCTGCGGGATTAGGACGCTGCCTTCTCTCCCTACCTCTGCGACACAACTGGGGAGCAGCCCTTCCTGCGGGATTAGGTGCTACCTTCTCTCCCTACCTCTGCGACACCACTGGGGAGCAGTCCTTCCGGTGGGATTAGGTCGCTGCCTTCTCTCCCTAGCTCTGCGAGACCACTGGGGAGTGGCCGTTCCTCCGGGATTAGGGTGCTGCCTTCTCTCCTTAGCTCTGCGAGACCACTGGGGAGCAGCCCTTCCTGCGGGATTAGGGCGCTGCCTTCTTTCCCTAGCTCTGCGAGATCACTGAGGAGCAGCACTTCCTTCGGGATTAGGGCGCTGCCTTCTCTCCGTAGCTGTGCGAGACCACTGGGGAGCGGCCCTTCATGCGGGATTATGGCGCTGCTTCCTCTCCCTACCTCTGTGAGACCACTGGGGAGCAGCCCTCCCTGAAGGTTTAGGGCGCTGCATTCTCTCCCTAGCTCTGCGAGACGACTGGGGAGCGGCCCTTCCTGCATGATTACGGCGCTGCTTTCTCTCCCTAGCTCTGCCAAACTACTGGGCAGCGGCCGTTCCTCCGGGATTAGGGCGCCGCCTTCTCTCCCTAGCTCTGCGAGACCACTGGGGAGAGGCCCTTCCTGCGGGGGCGGGGCCCTGGCTTCCCTCCACAGCTCTGCCAGGGGCCTAGGGAGCAGCCCTTTCTGCGGTATTAGGACGCTGCCTTCTCTCCCTTGCTCTGCAAAAGCACTGGGGAGTGGCCTATCCAGCGGGATTAGGGCGCTGCCTTCTCTCCCTAGTTCTGTGAGACTACTGGTGAGCGGCCCTTTCTGCGTGATTAGGGCGCTGCCTTCTCTCCCTACCTCTGCGAGACCACTGGGGATCGGCCCTTCCTGCGGCATTAGGGCGCCGCCTTCTCTCCCTAGCTCTGTGAGACCATTCGGGAGCAGCTCTTCCTGCGGGATTAGGGCGCCGCCTTCTCTCCCTAGCTCTGAGAGACCACTGGGTTGCAGTCCTTCCTGCGGGATTAGGGCGCTGCCTTCTCTCCCTAGGTCTGAGAGACCACTGGGGAGCGGCCATTCCTGCGGGATTATAGCGCTGCCTTCTCTCCGTAGCTCTGTGAGATCACTGGGGAGCGGACCTTCCTGCGGGATTAGGGAGCTGGTTCCTCTCCGTAGATCTGCGAGAACACTGGGGAGCAGCCCTCCCTGCAGGTTTAGGCCGCAGCCTGCTCTCCCTAGCTCTGCGAGACTTCTGGGGAGCAGCAATCCCTGCGAGACAAGGGCGCTGCCTCCTAATCCAAGCTCTGCGAGACCACTCGGGAGCGGCCCTTCCTGCGGGATTAGGGTGCTGCCTTCTCTCCCTAGGTCTGCGAAACCACTGGGGAGCTGCCGCTCCTGCGGGATTAGTGCGCTGCCTTCTCTCCTTAGCTCTGCGAGATCACTGGGGAGCGGCCCTTCCTGCGGGGATTAGGGCGCTGCTTCCTCTCCTTAGCTCTGCGAGACCACTGGGGAGCAGCCCTCCCTGCGGGATTAGTGTGCTGCCTCCTCTCCCTACGTCTGTGAGAGCACTGGGGAGCGGCACTTCCTGCGGGATTAGGACGCTGCCTTAGTTCCCTAGCTCTGCAAGACCTCTGGGGAGCGGCTCATCCTGCGGGATTAGGGCGCTGCCTTCTCTCCCTAGGTCTGAGAGACCACTGGGGAGTGGCCCTTCCAGCTGGATTATGGCACCGCCATCTCTCCCTAGCTCTGCGAGACCACTGGGGAGCGACCGTTCCTGCGGGATTAGGGCACCGCTTTCTCTCCCTAGATCTGTGAGACCACTGGGGAGCAGCCTTTCCTGCAGGATTAGGGCGCTTCTCTCTCTCCCTAGCTCTGCGAGACCACAGGGGAGTGGCCCTTCCTGCGGGATTAGGGCGCTGCCCTCTCCCTAGGTCTGCGAGACCACTGGGGAGCGGCCGTTCCTCCGGGATTAGGGAGCTGCCTTCTCTAACTAGCTCTGCGAGACCACTGGGGAGCAGCCCATCCTGCGGGATTAGGGCGCCACCTTCTCTCTCTAGCTCTGCGAGAACACTGGGGAGCTTCCCTTCCTTCGGTGGCGGAGCGCTGGCTTCCCTCCCCAGCTCTGCCAGGGGCCTGGGGGATCAGCCCTTCCTGCGGGATAAGGATGCTGCCTTCTCTCCCGAGGTCTGCGAGACCACTGGAGAGCTGCCCTTCCTGCGGGATTAGGGCGCTGCCACCTCTCCCTTGCTCTGCGAGACCACAAGGGAGAGGCCCTTCCTGCGGGATTAGGGAGCTTCCTCCTCTCCCCAGCTCTGTGAGACCACAGGGGAGCGGCCCTTCCTGCGGGATTAGTGCGCTGCCTCCTCTCCCTAGGTCTGTGAGAGCACTGAGGAGCGGCACTTCCTGCGGGATTAGGACGCTGCCTTATTTCAATAGCTCTGCAAGACCTCTGGGGATCGGCCCATCCTGTGGGATTAGGGAGCTGCCTCCTCTCCTTAGCTCTGCGAGACCACTATGGAGCGGCCCTTCCTGCGGGATTAGGGCGCCGCCTTCTCTCCCTAGGTCTGCGAGACCACTGGGGAGAGGCCGTCCCTGCGGGATGAGGTCGCTGCATTCTCTCCCTAGCTCTGCGAGACCACCGGGGAGCGGCCGTTCCTGCGGGATTAGGGTGCTGCCTTCTCTCCCTAGGTCTGAGAGACCACTGGGGAGCGGCCATTCCTGCGGGATTAGGGCGCTGGTTCCTCTCCGTAGATCTGCGAGACCTCTGGGGAGCAGCCCTTCCTGCGGGATTAGGACGCTGACTTCTCACCCTAGCTCTGCGAGACCACTGGGGAGCGGCCATTCCTGCTTGATTTGGGACGTGCCTTCTTTCCCTAGTTCTGCGAGACCACTGCGGAGCGGCTCTTCCTGCGGGATTAGAGCGCTGCATCCTCTACCTAGGTCTCCGAGACCACTAGGGAGCGGCCGTCCCTGCGGGAGGAGGTCGCTGCCTTCTCTCCCTAGCTCTGCGAGACCACTGGGGAGCAGCCCTTCCAGCTGGATTAGGGCGCCGCCATCTCTCCCTAGCTCTGCGAGACCAATTGGGAGCGACCGTTCCTGAGGGATTAGGGCGCCGCCTTCTCTCCCAAGATCTGCGAGACCACTGGGGAGCAGCCCTTCCTGCAGCATTAGGGCGCTGCTCTCTCTCCCTAGCTCTGCGAGACCACAGGGGATCGGCCCTTCCTGCGGGATTAGGGCGCTGCCTTCTCTCCCTAGGTCTGCGAGACCACTGGGGAGCGGCCGTTCCTCCGGGATAAGGGAGCTGCCTTCTCTAACCAGCTCTGCGAGACCACTGGGGAGGAGCCCATCCTGCGGGATTAGGGCGCCACCTTCTCTCTCTAGCTCTGCGAGACCACTGGGGAGCTTCCCTTCTTTCGGTGGCGGAGCGCTGGCTTCCCTCCCCAGCTCTGCCAGGGGCCTGGGGGAACAGCCCTTCCTGCGGGATCAGGATGCTGCCTTCTCTTCTGAGGTCTGTGAGACCACTGGGGAGCGGCCATTCCTGCGGGATTAGGGCGCTGCCTCCTCTCCCTAGCTCTGCGAGACCACTAGGGAGAGGCCCTTCCTGCGGGATTAGGGAGCTTCCTCCTCTCCCCAGCTCTGTGAGACCACAGGGGAGCGGCCCTTCCTGCGGGATTAGGACGCTGCCTACTCTCCCTAGCTCTGCTAAACCGCTTGGTAGCGGCCGTTCCTTCGGGATTAGGGAGCTGCCTCCTCTCCTTAGCTCTGCGAGACCACTGGGGAGCGGCACATCCTGCGGGATTAAGGCGCCACTTATTCTCACTAGCTCTGCGAGACCACTGGGAAGCGGCCCTTCCTGCGGTAGCGGGGCACTGGCTTCCATCCCCAGCTCTGCCAGGGGCCTGGGGAGCAGTCCTTCCTGCGGTATTAGGACGCTGCCTTCTCTCCCTAGCTCTGCGAAACCACTGGGGAGCGGCCTTTCCTGCGGGATTAAGGTGCCACCTTCTCTCCCTAGCTCTGCGAGAGCACTGGTGATCGGCCCTTCCTGTTGGATTAGAGAGCTGCCTCCTCTCCTTAGCTCTGCAAGACCATTGGGGAGCGGCACATCCTGCGGGATTAAGGGGCCGCCTTCTCTCCCTAGCTCTGCGAGACCACTGAGGATCGGCCCTACCTGCTGGATTAGGGCGACGCCATTTCTCCCTAGCTCTGTGAGACCACTGGGGAGCAGCCCTTCCTGCGGGACTAGGGCGCCGCCTTCTCTCCCTAGCTCTGCGAGACCACTGGGGAGCAGCCCTTCCTGCGGGATTACGGCACCGCCTTCTCTCCCAAATTCTGCGAGACCACTGGGGAGTGGCCGTTCCTGCGGGATTAGGGCGCAGCCTTCTCTCCGTAGCTCTGCGAGATCACTGGGGAGCGGCCCTTTCTGCAAGATTAAGGCGCTGCCTTCTCTCCCTGGCTCTGCTAGACCACCGGGGAGCGGCCGTTCCTGCGGGATTAGGGCGCTGCCTTCTCTCCCTAGCTCTGAGAGACCACTGAGGAGCGGAGTTTCCTGCGTGGCCAGGGTGCTGGCTTCCCTCCCCAGCTCTGCCAGGGGTCTCGGGAGCAGCCCTTCCTGCGGGATTAGGACGCTGACTTCTCACCCTAGCTCTGCGAGACCACTGGGGAGCGGCCATTCCTGCTTGATTTGGGACGTGCCTTCTTTCCCTAGCTCTGCGAGACCACTGCGGAGCGCCCCTTCCTGCGGGATTAGAGCGCTGCAACCTCTACCTAGGTCTCCGAGACCACTGGGGAGCGGCCGTTCCTGCGGGATGAGGTCGCAGCCTTCTCTCCCTAACTCTGCGAGACCACTGGGGAGTGGCCGTTCCTGCGGGATAAGGCCGCTGCTTCCTCTCCCTACCTCTGTGAGACCACTGGGGAGCAACCCTCCTTGAAGGTTTAGGGCGCTGCCTTCTCTCCCTAGCTCTCCGAGACTACTGGGGAGCGGCCCTTCTTGCAGGATTAGGGCGCTGCTTTCTCTCCCTAGCTCTGCGAGACCACTGAGGAGAGTCCCTTCCTGCGGGGGCGGGGCCCTGGCTTCCCTCCCCAGCTCTGCCAGGGGCCTGGGGAGCAGCCCTTCCTGCGGTATTAGGACGCTGCCTTCTCTCTTTGGCTCTGCGAGACCACTGGGGAGCGGCAATTCCTGCGGGATTAGGGCACTGCCTTCTCTCCCTAGCTCTGCGAGACCACTGGGGAGCGGCCCTTCCTGCTGGGGCGGGGTACTGGCTTCCCTCCTCAGCTCTGCCAGGGGCATGGGGAGCAGCCCTACCTGCGGGATTAGGACGCTGCCTTCTCTCCCTAGCTCTGCAAGACCATTGGAGAGTGGCCCTTCCTCCTGGGGCTGGGCGCTGGCTTCCCTCCCCAGCTCTGCCAAGACCATTAGGAGCAGCCCTTCCTGCGGGATTAGGACGCTGCCTTCTCTCCCTACCTCTGCGACACAACTGGGGAGCAGCCCTTCTGGTGGGATTAGGTCGCTGCCTTCTTTTCCTAGCTCTGCGAGACCACTGGGGAGAGGCCCTTCCTGCGGGGACGGGGCGCTGGCTTCCCTCCCCAGCTCTGCCAGGGGCCTGGGGAGCAGCCCTTTCTGCGGTATTAGGACGCTGCCTTCTCTCCCTTGCTCTACGAGACCACTGGGGAGCAGCCCTTCCTGCGGGATTAGGGCGCTGCCTCCTCTCACTAAGGTCTGCGAGACCACTCGGGAGCGGCCCTTCCTGCGGGATTAGGGAGCTGCCTTCTCTCCCTAGGTCTGCGAGACCACTGGGTAGCTGCCGCTCCTGCGGGATTAGTGCGCTGCCTTCTCTCCGTAGCTCTGCGAGACCACTGGGGAGCGGCCCTCCCTGCGGGATTAGTGCGCTGCTTCCTCTCCCTAGGTCTGTGAGAGCACTGGGGAGCGGCACTTCCTGCGGGATTAGGGAGCCGCCTTTTCTCCCTAGGTCTGCGAGACCACTGGGGAGCGGCCGTCCCTGCGAGATGAGGTCGCTGCCTTCTCTCCCTAGCTCTGCGAGACCACTGGGGAGCAGCCCTTCCTGCGGGATTAGGGTGCTGCCTTCTCTCCCTAGGTCTGCGAGACCACTGGCGAGTGGCCCTTCCACCTGGATTAGGGCGCCGCCATCTCTCCCTAGCTCTGCGAGAGCACTGCGGAGCGACCGTTCCTGCGGGATTAGGGCGCCGCCTTCTCTCACTAGCTCTGCGCGACCACTGGGGAGCAGCCCTTCCTGCGGGATTAGGGCGCCGCCTTCTCTCACTAGCTCTGCGCGACCACTGGGGAGCAGCCCTTCCTGCAGGATTAGGGCGCTGCTCTCTCTCCCTAGCTCTGCGAGACCACAGGGGAGCGCCCTTTCTGCGGGATTAGGGCGCTGCCTTCTCTCCCTAGCTCTGCGAGACCACTGGGGAGCGGCCGTTCCTCCGGGATAAGGGAGCTGCCTTCTCTAACTAGCTCTGCGAGACCACTGGGGAGCTTCCCTTCCTGCGGGGGCGGGGCGCTGGCTTCTATTCCTAGCTCTGTGAGACCACTGGGGCGGGGCTCTTTCTGTGGGGCGGGGCGCTGGCTTCCCTTCCCAGCTCTGCCAGGGGCCTGGGGAGCAGCCCTTCCTGCGGGATTATTACGCTGCCTTCTCTCCCAGCCTCTGCGAGTCCACTGTAGAACTGCCTTTCCTGCGGAATTTCGGCGATGCCTTCTCTCCCTAGCTCTGCGAGACCACTGGGGAGCGGCCCTTCCTGCGGTATTAGGGCGCCACCTTCTCTCTCTAGCTCTGCGAGACCACTGGGGAGCTTCCCTTCCTTCGGTGGCGGAGCGCTGGCTTCCCTCCCCAGCTCTGCCAGGGGCCTGGGGGAGCAGCCCTTCCTGCGGGATCAGGATGCTGCCTTCTCTCCCGAGGTCTGCGAGACCACTGGGGACTGGCCCTTCCTGCGGGATTAGGGAGCTTCCTCCTCTCCCCAGCTCTGTGAGACCACAGGGGAGCGGCCCTTCCTGCGGGATTAGGGCGCTGCCTCCTCTCCCTAGCTCTGCAGAACCGCTGGGTAGCAGCCGTTCCTTCGGGATTAAGGAGCTGCCTCCTCTCCTTAGCTCTGCGAGACCACTGGGGAGTGGCACATCCTGCAGGATTAAGGCGCCGCCTATTCTCCCTAGCTCTGCGAGACCACTGGGGAGGGGCCCTTCCTGCAGCAGCGGGGCACTGTCTTCCATCCCCAGCTCTGCCAGGGGCCTGGGGAGCAGCCCTTCCTGCGGTATTAGGACGCTGCCTTCTCTCCCTAGCTCTGCGAAACCACTGGGGAGCTGCCTTTCCTGCGGGATTGAGGCACCACCTTCTCTCCCTAGCTCTGTGAGAGTACTGGTGATCGGCCCTTCCTGCTGGGTTAGGGCTCCGCCTTCTCACCCTAGCTCTGCAAGACCACTGGGGAGCGGCCCATCCTGCTGGATTAGAGAGCTGCCTCCTCTCCTTAGCTCTGCGAGACCACTGGGGATCGGCCCTACCTGCGGGATTAGGGCGACGCCATCTCTCCGTAGCTCTGCCAGACCACTGGGGAGCAACCGTTCCTGCGGGATTAGGGCGCCGTCTTCTCTCCCTAGCTCTGCGAGACCACTGGGGAGCAGCCCTTCCTGCGGGATTAGGGCACCGCCTCCTCTCCCTAGCTCTGCGAGACCACTGGGGAGCAGCCCTTCCTGCGGGATTAGGGCGCAGCTTTCTCTCCCTAGCTCTGCGAGACCACTGGGGACCAGCTCTTCCTGTGCGATTAGGGAGCTGCCTCCACTCCCTAGCTCTGCGAGACCACTGGGGATTGGCCCTTCCTGCGGGATTAGGGCGCTGCCTTCTCTCCCTAGCTCTGCAAGACCACTGGGGAGCAGCCCTTCTTGTGGGATTAGGGCGCTGCCTTCTCTTCCTAGCTCTGCGAGACTAGTGGGGAGCAGTCTTTCCTGTGGCATTAGGGCGCTGCCTTCTCTCCCTCGCTCTGCAAGACCACTGGTGAGCGGCCCTTCCTGGGGGTGCGGGGCACTCGCTTCCCTCCCCAGCTTTTCCAGGGGCCTGGGGAGCAGCCCTTCCTGCCGGATTAGGATGCTGCCTTCTCTCCCCACCTCTGCGAGACCTCTGGGGAGCGGCCCTTCCTGGGGGATTAGGGAGCTGCCTTCTCTATCTACCTCTGCAAGACCACTGGGGAGCGGCCCTTCCTGCGGGAATAAGGCGCCGCCTTCTCTCCCTAACTCTGCGAGACCTCTGGGCATCGGCCCTTCCTGCTGGGTTAGGGCGCCTCCTTCTCACCCTAGCTCTGCGAGACCACTGGAGAGGGGCCCTTCCTGCGGGATTAGGGCACTGCCTTCTCTACCTAGCTCTGCGAGACCACTGGGGACCGGCCCTTCCTGTGGGATTAGGGCGCTGCCTCCTCTTCCTACCTCTGCGAGACCACTGGAGCGGGGCCCTTCCTGCGGGTTCGGGGCGCTGGATTCCCTCTCCAGCTCTGCCAGGAGACTGGGGAGCAGCCCTTCCTGCGGTATTAGGACGCTGCCTTCTCCCCCTAGCTCTGCGAAACCACTGGAGAGCGGCCCTTCCAGCGGGATTAGGGCGCTGCCTTCTATTCCTAACTCTGCGCGACCACTGGGGAGGGGCCCTTTCTGTGGGGCTGGGGTGCTGGCTTCCCTCCCCAGCTCTGCCAGGGGCCTGGGTAGAAGCCCTTCCTGCGGGAATAGGGCACTACCTTCCCTCCCTAGCTCTGCGATACCACTGGGGAGCGGCTCTTCTTGCTGGATTAGGGCACTGCTACCACTTCCTAGCTCTGCGAGACCACTGGAGAGGGGCCCTTCCTGCAGGATTAGGGCGCTGCCTTTTCTTCCTAGCTCTGTGAGACCACTGGGGAGTGGCCCATCCAGTGGCATTAGGGCGCTGCCTTGTATTCCTAACTCTGCGAGACCACTGGGGAGGGGTCTTTTCTGTGGGGCGGGGAGCTGGCTTCCCTCCCCAGCTCTGCCAGGGGCCTGGGGAGCAGCCCTTTCTGCGGTATTAGGACGCTGCCTTCTCTCCCTTGCTCTACGAGACCACTGGGGAGCAGCCCTTCCTGCGGGATTAGGGCGCTGCCTCCTCTCACTAAGGTCTGCGAGACCACTCGGGAGCGGCCCTTCCTGCGGGATTAGGGAGCTGCCTTCTCTCCCTAGGTCTGCGAGACCACTGGGTAGCTGCCGCTCCTGCGGGATTAGTGCGCTGCCTTCTCTCCGTAGCTCTGCGAGACCACTGGGGAGCGGCCCTCCCTGCGGGATTAGTGCGCTGCTTCCTCTCCCTAGGTCTGTGAGAGCACTGGGGAGCGGCACTTCCTGCGGGATTAGGGAGCCGCCTTTTCTCCCTAGGTCTGCGAGACCACTGGGGAGCGGCCGTCCCTGCGAGATGAGGTCGCTGCCTTCTCTCCCTAGCTCTGCGAGACCACTGGGGAGCAGCCCTTCCTGCGGGATTAGGGTGCTGCCTTCTCTCCCTAGGTCTGCGAGACCACTGGCGAGTGGCCCTTCCACCTGGATTAGGGCGCCGCCATCTCTCCCTAGCTCTGCGAGAGCACTGCGGAGCGACCGTTCCTGCGGGATTAGGGCGCCGCCTTCTCTCACTAGCTCTGCGCGACCACTGGGGAGCAGCCCTTCCTGCGGGATTAGGGCGCCGCCTTCTCTCACTAGCTCTGCGCGACCACTGGGGAGCAGCCCTTCCTGCAGGATTAGGGCGCTGCTCTCTCTCCCTAGCTCTGCGAGACCACAGGGGAGCGCCCTTTCTGCGGGATTAGGGCGCTGCCTTCTCTCCCTAGCTCTGCGAGACCACTGGGGAGCGGCCGTTCCTCCGGGATAAGGGAGCTGCCTTCTCTAACTAGCTCTGCGAGACCACTGGGGAGCTTCCCTTCCTGCGGGGGCGGGGCGCTGGCTTCTATTCCTAGCTCTGTGAGACCACTGGGGCGGGGCTCTTTCTGTGGGGCGGGGCGCTGGCTTCCCTTCCCAGCTCTGCCAGGGGCCTGGGGAGCAGCCCTTCCTGCGGGATTATTACGCTGCCTTCTCTCCCAGCCTCTGCGAGTCCACTGTAGAACTGCCTTTCCTGCGGAATTTCGGCGATGCCTTCTCTCCCTAGCTCTGCGAGACCACTGGGGAGCGGCCCTTCCTGCGGTATTAGGGCGCCACCTTCTCTCTCTAGCTCTGCGAGACCACTGGGGAGCTTCCCTTCCTTCGGTGGCGGAGCGCTGGCTTCCCTCCCCAGCTCTGCCAGGGGCCTGGGGGAGCAGCCCTTCCTGCGGGATCAGGATGCTGCCTTCTCTCCCGAGGTCTGCGAGACCACTGGGGACTGGCCCTTCCTGCGGGATTAGGGAGCTTCCTCCTCTCCCCAGCTCTGTGAGACCACAGGGGAGCGGCCCTTCCTGCGGGATTAGGGCGCTGCCTCCTCTCCCTAGCTCTGCAGAACCGCTGGGTAGCAGCCGTTCCTTCGGGATTAAGGAGCTGCCTCCTCTCCTTAGCTCTGCGAGACCACTGGGGAGTGGCACATCCTGCAGGATTAAGGCGCCGCCTATTCTCCCTAGCTCTGCGAGACCACTGGGGAGGGGCCCTTCCTGCAGCAGCGGGGCACTGTCTTCCATCCCCAGCTCTGCCAGGGGCCTGGGGAGCAGCCCTTCCTGCGGTATTAGGACGCTGCCTTCTCTCCCTAGCTCTGCGAAACCACTGGGGAGCTGCCTTTCCTGCGGGATTGAGGCACCACCTTCTCTCCCTAGCTCTGTGAGAGTACTGGTGATCGGCCCTTCCTGCTGGGTTAGGGCTCCGCCTTCTCACCCTAGCTCTGCAAGACCACTGGGGAGCGGCCCATCCTGCTGGATTAGAGAGCTGCCTCCTCTCCTTAGCTCTGCGAGACCACTGGGGATCGGCCCTACCTGCGGGATTAGGGCGACGCCATCTCTCCGTAGCTCTGCCAGACCACTGGGGAGCAACCGTTCCTGCGGGATTAGGGCGCCGTCTTCTCTCCCTAGCTCTGCGAGACCACTGGGGAGCAGCCCTTCCTGCGGGATTAGGGCACCGCCTCCTCTCCCTAGCTCTGCGAGACCACTGGGGAGCAGCCCTTCCTGCGGGATTAGGGCGCAGCTTTCTCTCCCTAGCTCTGCGAGACCACTGGGGACCAGCTCTTCCTGTGCGATTAGGGAGCTGCCTCCACTCCCTAGCTCTGCGAGACCACTGGGGATTGGCCCTTCCTGCGGGATTAGGGCGCTGCCTTCTCTCCCTAGCTCTGCAAGACCACTGGGGAGCAGCCCTTCTTGTGGGATTAGGGCGCTGCCTTCTCTTCCTAGCTCTGCGAGACTAGTGGGGAGCAGTCTTTCCTGTGGCATTAGGGCGCTGCCTTCTCTCCCTCGCTCTGCAAGACCACTGGTGAGCGGCCCTTCCTGGGGGTGCGGGGCACTCGCTTCCCTCCCCAGCTTTTCCAGGGGCCTGGGGAGCAGCCCTTCCTGCCGGATTAGGATGCTGCCTTCTCTCCCCACCTCTGCGAGACCTCTGGGGAGCGGCCCTTCCTGGGGGATTAGGGAGCTGCCTTCTCTATCTACCTCTGCAAGACCACTGGGGAGCGGCCCTTCCTGCGGGAATAAGGCGCCGCCTTCTCTCCCTAACTCTGCGAGACCTCTGGGCATCGGCCCTTCCTGCTGGGTTAGGGCGCCTCCTTCTCACCCTAGCTCTGCGAGACCACTGGAGAGGGGCCCTTCCTGCGGGATTAGGGCACTGCCTTCTCTACCTAGCTCTGCGAGACCACTGGGGACCGGCCCTTCCTGTGGGATTAGGGCGCTGCCTCCTCTTCCTACCTCTGCGAGACCACTGGAGCGGGGCCCTTCCTGCGGGTTCGGGGCGCTGGATTCCCTCTCCAGCTCTGCCAGGAGACTGGGGAGCAGCCCTTCCTGCGGTATTAGGACGCTGCCTTCTCCCCCTAGCTCTGCGAAACCACTGGAGAGCGGCCCTTCCAGCGGGATTAGGGCGCTGCCTTCTATTCCTAACTCTGCGCGACCACTGGGGAGGGGCCCTTTCTGTGGGGCTGGGGTGCTGGCTTCCCTCCCCAGCTCTGCCAGGGGCCTGGGTAGAAGCCCTTCCTGCGGGAATAGGGCACTACCTTCCCTCCCTAGCTCTGCGATACCACTGGGGAGCGGCTCTTCTTGCTGGATTAGGGCACTGCTACCACTTCCTAGCTCTGCGAGACCACTGGAGAGGGGCCCTTCCTGCAGGATTAGGGCGCTGCCTTTTCTTCCTAGCTCTGTGAGACCACTGGGGAGTGGCCCATCCAGTGGCATTAGGGCGCTGCCTTGTATTCCTAACTCTGCGAGACCACTGGGGAGGGGTCTTTTCTGTGGGGCGGGGAGCTGGCTTCCCTCCCCAGCTCTGCCAGGGGACTGGGTAGAAGCCCTTCCTGCAGGGTTAGGGCGCTACCTTCTCTCCCTAGCTCTGCGAGACCACTGGGGAGAGGCCGTTCCTGCGGGATTAGGGCGCTGCCTTTTCTCCCTAGCTCTGCGAAACCACTGGGGAGTGGCAATTCCTGCGGGATTAGGGCGCTACCTTCTCTGCCTAGCTCTGCAAGACCACTGGAGAGCGGCCCTTCCTATGGGGACGGGGCGCTGGCTTCCCTCCCCAGCTCTACCAGGGGCCTGGGGAGCAACCCTTCCTGCGGGATATGGGCACTGCCTTCTCTCCCTAGGTCTGCGAGACCATTGGGGAGCGGCCCTTCCTGCGGGACTAGGGTGCTGCCAGCTCTCCCTAGCTCTGCGAGACCACTGGGGAGCGGCCCTTCCTGCGGGATTAGAGCGCTGCATTCTCTCCATAGCTCTGTGAGACCACTGTGGAGCGGCCCTCCGTGCGAGATTAAGGCGCTGCCTTCTCTCCCTAGCTCTGCCAGGGGCCTGGGGAGCAGCCCTTCCTGAGAGATTTGGGTGCTGTCTTCTCTCCCTAGCTCTGCGAGACCAATGGGGAGCGGTCCCTCCAGTGGGATTATCGCGCTGCCTTCAATCCCTAGCTCTGCGAGATAACAGGGGAACGGCCCTTTCTGCGGGATTAGGGCGTCAACATCTCTCCCTAGGTCTGCGAGACCACTGGGGAGCGGCCCTTCCTGCGGGATTAGTGCGCCGCCATCTCCCCCTATCTCTGCGAGTCACTGGGGAGTGGCCCTTCCTGCGGGATTAGGGTGCCGCCTTCTCTCCCTAGCTCTGCAAGACCACCGGGGAGCGGCTCTTCCTGCGGGATTAGGACCCTGCCTTCTCTCCCGATCTGCGAGACCACTGGGGAGCGGTCCTTCCTGCGGGATCAGGGCGCTGCCTTCTCTCCCTAGCTCTGTGACATCACTGGGGAGTTGCCTTTCCTGTGGGAATAGAGCGCTGCCTTCTCTCCCTAGCTCTGCGAGACCACTGGGGAGCGGCCCTTCCTGCGGGGCGGGGCGCTGGCTTCCCTCCCCAGCTCTGCCAGGGGTCTAGGGAACAGCCCTTCCTGCGGGATTAGGGCGCTGCCTCCTCTCTCTAGCCCCGCAGATCACTGGGGAGCGGCCGTTCCAGCGGGATTATGGTGCTGCCTCCTCTCCCTAGCTCTGCGATACCACTGGGAAGCGGCTCTTCCTGCGGGATTAGGGCACTGCCTCCTCTCCCTAGGTCTGCGAGACCACTGGGGACTGGCCCATCCTGCGGGATTACGGCTCTGCCTCCTCTCCCTAGCTCTGCGAGACCACTTGGGAGCGGCCCTTGCTGCGGGATTAGGGCGCAGCCTTCTCTCCCTAGCCCTGCGAGATCACTGGGGAGCGGCCTTTCCTCCGGGATAAGGAAGCTGCCTTCTCTAACTAGCTCTGCGAGACCACTGGGGAGCGACCCTTCCTGTGCGATTAGGGCACCGCTTTCTCTCAATAGATCTCCGAGACCACTGGGGAGCGGCCCTTTCTGCTCGGGGGGGGTGCTGGCTTCCGTCCCCAGCTCTGCCAGAGGCCTGGGGAGCAGCCCATCCTGTGGGATTAGGGCGCTGCCTCCTCTCCCTAGCTCTGCGAGACCACTGGAGAGGGGCCCTTCCTGCGGGATGAGGGCGCTGCCTTCTATTCCTAGCTCTGTGAGACCACTGGGGCGGGGCTCTTTCTGTGGGGCGGGGCGCTGGCTTCCCTTCCCAGCTCTGCCAGGGGCCTGGGGAGCAGCCCTTCCTGCGGGATTATTACGCTGCCTTCTCTCCCAGCCTCTGCGAGTCCACTGTAGATCTGCCTTTCCTGCGGAATTTCGGCGATGCCTTCTCTCCCTAGCTCTGCGAGACCACTGGGGAGCGGCCCTTCCTGCGGGATTAGGGCGCCACCTTCTCTCTCTAGCTCTGCGAGACCACTGGGGAGCTTCCCTTCCTTCGGTGGCGGAGCGCTGGCTTCCCTCCCCAGCTGTGCCAGGGCCCTGGGGGAGCAGCCCTTCCTGCGGGATCAGGATGCTGCCTTCTCTCCCGAGGTCTGCGAGACCACTGGGTACTGGCCCTTCCTGCGGGATTAGGGCGCTGCCTCCTCTCCCTAGCTCTGCGAGACCACTAGGGAGAGGCCCTTAATGCGGGATTAGGGAGCTTCCTCCTCTCCCCTGCTCTGTGAGACCACAGGGGAGCGGCCCTTCCTGCGGGATTAGGGCGCTGCCTCCTCTCCCTAGCTCTGCAGAACCGCTGGGTAGCAGCCGTTCCTTCGGGATTAAGGAGCTGCCTCCTCTCCTTAGCTCTGCGAGACCACTGGGGAGTGACACATCCTGCAGGATTAAGGCGCCGCCTATTCTCCCTAGCTCTGCCAGACCACTGGGGAGCGGCCCTTCCTGCAGCAGCGGGGCACTGTCTTCCATCCCCAGCTCTGCCAGGGGCCTGGGGAGCAGCCCTTCCTGCGGTATTAGGACGCTGCCTTCTCTCCCTAGCTCTGAGAAACCACTGGGGAGCTGCCTTTCCTGCGGGATTGAGGCACCACCTTCTCTCCCTAGCTCTGTGAGAGCACTGGTGATCGGCCCTTCCTGCTGGGTTAGGGCTCCGCCTTCTCACCCTAGCTCTGCAAGACCACTGGGGAGCGGCCCATCCTGCGGGATTAGAGAGCTGTCTCCTCTCCTTAGCTCTGCGAGATCACTGGGGATCGGCCCTACCTGCGGGATTAGGGCGACGCCATCTCTCCCTAGCTCTGCCAGACCACTGGGGAGCAACCGTTCCTGCGGGATTAGGGCGCCGTCTTCTCTCCCTAGCTCTGCGAGACCACTGGGGACCAGCTCTTCCTGTGCGATTAGGGAGCTGCCTCCACTCCCTAGCTCTGCGAGACCACTGGGGAGCGGCCCTTCCTGCGGGATTAGGGCGCTGCCTTCTCTCCCTAGCTCTGCAAGAACACTGGGGAGCAGTCCTTCTTGTGGGATTAGGGCGCTGCCTTCTCTTCCTAGCTCTGCGAGACTAATGGGGAGCAGTCTTTCCTGTGGTATTAGGGCGCTGCCTTCTCTCCCTCGCTCTGCAAGACCACTGGTGAGCGGCCCTTCCTGGGGGTGCGGGGCACTCGCTTCCCTCCCCAGCTTTTCCAGGGGCCTGGGGAGCAGCCCTTCCTGCCGGATTAGGATGCTGCCTTCTCTCCCCACCTCTGCGAGACCTCTGGGAAGCGGCCCTTCCTGCGGGATTAGGGAGCTGCCTTCTCTATCTACCTCTGCAAGACCACTGGGGAGCGGCCCTTCCTGCGGGATTAAGGCGCCGCCTTCTCTCCCTAACTCTGCGAGACCTCTGGGCATCGGCCCTTCCTGCTGGGTTAGGGCGCCTCCTTCTCACCCTAGCTCTGCGAGACCACTGGAGAGGGGCCCTTCCTGCGGGATTAGGGCACTGCCTTCTCTACCTAGCTCTGCGAGACCACTGGGGACCGGCTCTTCCTGCGGGATTAGGGCGCTGCCTCCTCTTCCTACCTCTGCGAGACCACTGGAGCGGGGCCCTTCCTGCGGGTTCGGGGCACTGGATTCCCTCTCCAGCTCTGCCAGGAGACTGGGGAGCAGCCCTTCTTGCGGTATTAGGACGCTGCCTTCTCCCCCTAGCTCTGCGAAACCACTGGAGAGCGGCCCTTCCAGCGGGATTAGGGCGCTGCCTTCTATTCCTAACTCTGCGCGACCACTGGGGAGGGGCCCTTTCTGTGGGGCTGGGGTGCTGGCTTCCCTCCCCAGCTCTGCCAGGGGCCTGGGTAGAAGCCCTTCCTGCGGGAATAGGGCACTACCTTCCCTCCCTAGCTCTGCGATACCACTGGGGAGCGGCTCTTCTTGCGGGATTAGGGCACTGCTACCTATTCCTAGCTCTGCGAGACCACTGGAGAGGGGCCCCTCCTGCAGGATTAGGGCGCTGCCTTTTCTTCCTAGCTCTGTGAGACCACTGGGGAGCGGCCCATCCAGTGGGATTAGGGCGCTGCCTTGTATTACTAACTCTGCGAGACCACTAGGGAGGGGTCTTTTCTGTGGGGCGGGGAGCTGGCTTCCCTCCCCAGCTCTGCCAGGGGACTGGGTAGAAGCCCTTCCTGCAGGGTTAGGGCGCTACCTTCTCTCCCTAGCTCTGCGAGACCACTGGGGAGAGGCCGTTCCTGCGGGATTAGGGCGCTGCCTTTTCTCCCAAGCTCTGCGAAACCACTGGGGAGTGGCAATTCCTGCGGGATTAGGGCGCTACCTTCTCTGCATAGCTCTGCAAGACCACTGGAGAGCGGCCCTTCCTATGGGGACGGGGCGCTGGCTTCCCTCCCCAGCTCTACCAGGGGCCTGGGGAGCAGCCCTTTCTGCGGGATATGGGAACTGCCTTCTCTCCCTAAGTCTGCGAGACCATTGGGGAGCGGCCCTTCCTGCGGGACTAGGGTGCTGCCAGCTCTCCCTAGCTCTGCGAGACCACTGGGGAGCGGCCCTTCCTGCGGGATTAGAGCGCTGCATTCTCTCCATAGCTCTGCGAGACCACTGTGGAGTGGCCCTCCGTGCGAGATTAAGGCGCTGCCTTCTCTCCCTAGCTCTGCCAGGGGCCTGGGGAGCAGCCCTTCCTGAGAGATTTGGGTGCTGCCTTCTCTCCCTAGCTCTGCGAGACCAATGGGGAGCGGTCCCTCCAGTGGGATTATCGCGCTGCCTTCAATCCCTAGCTCTGCGAGATAACAGGGGAACGGCCCTTTCTGCGGGATTAGGGCGTCAACATCTCTCCCTAGGTCTGCGAGACCACTGGGGAGCGGCCCTTCCTGCGGGATTAGTGCGCCGCCATCTCCCCCTATCTCTGCGAGTCACTGGGGAGCGGCCCTTCCTGCGGGATTAGGGTGCCGCCTTCTCTCCCCAGCTCTGCAAGACCACCGGGGAGCGGCTCTTCCTGCGGGATTAGGACCCTGCCTTCTCTCCCGATCTGCGAGACCACTGGGGAGCGGTCCTTCCTGCGGGATCAGGGCGCTGCCTTCTCTCCCTAGCTCTGCGACATCACTGGGGAGTTGCCTTTCCTGTGGGAATAGAGCGCTGCCTTCTCTCCCTAGCTCTGCGAGACCACTGGGGAGCGGCCCTTCCTGCGGGGCGGGGCGCTGGCTTCCCTCCCCAGCTCTGCCAGGGGTCTAGGGAACAGCCCTTCCTGCGGGATTAGGGCGCTGCCTCCTCTCTCTAGCCCCGCAGATCACTGGGGAGCGGCCGTTCCAGCGGGATTATGGTGCTGCCTCCTCTCCCTAGCTCTGCGATACCACTGGGAAGCGGCTCTTCCTGCGGGATTAGGGCACTACCTCCTCTCCCTAGGTCTGCGAGACCACTGGGGACTGGCCCATCCTGCGGGATAACGGCTCTGCCTCCTCTCCCTAGCTCTGCGAGACCACTTGGGAGCGGCCCTTGCTGCGGGATTAGGGCGCAGCCTTCTCTCCCTAGCTCTGCGAGATCACTGGGGTGCGGACGTTCCAGCGGGATTAGGGCGCTGCCTCCTCTCCCTAGGTCTGCGAGACCACTGGGGAGCGGTCCCTCCTGTGGGATTAGGGCGCTGCCTCCTCTCCCTAGCTCTGCGAGACCACTGGGGAGCGGCCCTTCCCGCGGGATAAGGGTGCTGCCTTCTCTCCCTAAGTCTGCGAGACTATTGGGGAGCAGCCCTTCTTGCATGATTAGAGCGCTGCATTCTCTCCATAGCTCTCGGAGACCACTGGGGAGCGATGCTTCCTGCGGGATTAGGGCGCTGCCTTCTCTCCCTAGCTCTGCGAGACCACTGGGGAGCGGCGCTTCCTGCGGGATTAAGGCGCTGCCTTCTCTCCCTAGCTCTGCCAGGGGCCTGGAGAGCAGCCCTTCCTCGGGATTAGGGCCATGCCTCCTCTCCCCAGCTCTGCGACACCAGTGGGGAGCCGCCCTTCCTGCGTGATTACGGCGCTGCCTCCTCTCCCCAGCTCTGCAAGACCACTCGGGAGCGGCCCTTCCTGCGGGATTAGGGCGCTGCCTCCTCTCCCCAGCTCTGCCAAGGGCCTGTGGAGCTGCCCTAATCCCGCAGGAAGGGCTGTTCCCCAGACCACTGGCAGAGCTGGGGAGAGAAACCAGAGAACGCCCCCACAGGAAGGGCCGCTCTCCAGTGGTCTCGCAGAGCTACGGAGAGAAGGCAGCGCCCTATTCCCACAGGAAGAGCCGCTCCCCAGTGGTCTCTCAGAGATAGGGTGAGAAGGCAGCGCCCTAATCCCGCAGGAAGGGCCGCTCCCCAGTGGTCTCGCAGAGCTAGGGAGAAAACGGTGCCCTCTAATCCCGCAGGAAGGGCCGCTCTCCATTGGTCTCGCAGACCTAGGGAGAGGAGGCAGTGCCCTAATCCCGCAGGAAGGGCCGCTCGACAGTGGTCTCACTGAGCTAGGGAGAGGAGGCAGAGCCCTAATCCCGCAGAAAGGGCATCTCCCCAGTGGTCTCGCAGAGATAGGGAGAGGAGGCAGCGCCCTAATCCCGCAGGAAGGGCTGCTCCCCAGTGGTCTCTCAGAGCTTAGGAGAGAAGGCTGTGCCCTAATCCCGCAGGAAGGGCCGCTCCCCAGTGTTCTCGCAGAGCTAGGGAGTGAAGGTAGCGCCCTAACCCCGCAGGAATGGCTGCTCCCCAGTGTTCTCGCAGAGCTAAGGAGAGGAGGCAGCGCCCTAATCCCACAGGAAGGGTCGCTCCCCAGTGGGCTCGCAGACCTAAGGAAAGAAGGCAGCGCCCTAATCCTGCAGAAAGGGCAGCTCCTCAGTGGTCTCGCAGAGGTGGGGAGAGAAGGAAGCACCCTAATCCAGCAGGAAGCGCTGCCCACCAGTGTTCTTGCAGAGCTAGGGAGTGAAGGTAGCGCCCTAATCCCGCAGGAATAGCCGTTCCTCAGTGGTCTGGCAGAGCTAGGGAGAGGAGGCTGCGCCCTAATCCCGCAGAAAGGGCTGCTCCCTAGTGGTGTCGCAGAGCTTGGGAGAGATGGCAGCACCCTAATCCCGCAGGAAGGGCCGCTCCCCAGTGGTCTCGCAGAGCTAGGGAGAGAAGGTAGCGCCCTCATCCCGCAGGAAGGGCTGCTCCTCAGTAGTCTCAGAGAGCTAGGGAGAGAAGGCAGCGCCCTAATCCCGCAGGAAGGGCTGCTACCCTGGCCCCTGGCAGAGCTGGGGAGGGAATCCAGCGCCCCGCCCCACAGAAAGTTCCCCTCCCCAGTGGTCTCGCAGAGCTAGAAATAGAAGACAGTGCCCTAATCCCGCTGGAATGGCCGTTCCCTAGTGGTCTCGCAGAGCTAGGGAGAAAAGGCAGCACCCTAGTCCCGCTGGAAGGGCCCCTCTCCAGTGGTCTCGCAGAGCTAGGGAGAGGAGGCAGCGCCCTAATCCCGCAGGAAGGGCTGCTCCCCAGCGGTCTCGCAGAGCTTTGGAAAGAAGGCAGTGCCCTAATCCCGCAGGAAGGGCCGCTCCCCAGTGGTCTCGCAGAGCTAAGGAGTTAAAGTAACGCCCTAATCCCGCAGTAAGTGCTGCTCCCCAGAACCCTGGAGGAGCTGGGGAGGGAAGCGAGTGCCCCGCCCCCGCAGGAAGGGCCGCTCTGCAGCGGTCTCGCTGAGCTAGGGAGAGAAGGTAGCGTCCTAATCCCGCAGGATAGGGTGCTCCCCAGTGGCCTCGCAGAGCTAGGGAGAGAAGGCAGTCCCCTAATCCCAAAGGAACGGCAGCTCCTCAGTGGTCTCGCAGAGCTAGGGAGAGAAGGCAGCTCCCTAATCCCGCAGGAAGGGCCGTTCCCCAGTGGTCTCCCAGAGCTAGGGAGAAGAGACAGCTCCCTAACCCCACAGGAAGGGCCGCTCCCCAGTGGTCTCGCGGAGTTAAAGAGAGGAGACAGCTCCCAAATCGCGCAGGAAGGGCCGCTCCCCAGTGGTCTCGCGGAGTTAGGGAGAGGAGGCAGCGCCTTAATCCCACAGGAAGGGCCGCACCCCAGTAGTCTCGCAGACCTAGGGAGAGAAGGCAGTGCCCTAATCCCGCAGAAAGGGCTGCTCCTCAGTGGTCTCGCAGAGCTAGAGAGTGAAGGTAGCACCCTAATCCCGCAGGAAGAGCCGTTCCCCAGTGGTCTCGCAGAGCTAGGGAGAGGAGGTAGCACCCTCATCCCGCAGGAAGGGCCGCTCCCAAGTGGTCTCGCAGAGCTAGTAAGAGGAGGCTGCGCCCTAATCGCGCAGGAAGAGCTGCTCCCCAGTGGTGTCGCAGAGCTAGGGAGAGAAGGCAGCACCCTAATCCCGCAGGGAAGGCTGCTCCCCAGAGGTCTCGCAGAGCTCGGGAGAGAAGGCAGCGCCCTAATCCCGCAGGAAGGGCCGCTCCCCAGTGGTCTCGCAGAGCTAGGGAGAGGAGGCAGCGCCTTAATCCCGCAGGAAGGGCCGCTCCCCAGTGGTCTCGCAGAGCTAGGGAGAGAAGGCAGCGCCCTTATCCCGCAGGAAGTGCTGCTCCCCAGGCCCCTGGCAGACCTGGGTTGGGAACCCAGCGCCCGGCCCCCACAGTAACGGCCGCTCCCCACTCCCGTCCCAGAGCTAGGAAGGAACGTAGCAGACCACGAGCCCAGAATGGTCGCTCTCCAGTCCCCTCGCAGAGCCGGGGAAACAATCAGGCGCCCTGCCCCTGCTAATACTGCTGCTTCCCAGTCCTCTGGCAGAGCTAGGGAGGGATGGCAGAGCCTTACTCCCGCAGGAACGGCCGCTTTACATTCCCCTTGCAGACCTGGAGAGGGAAGGCTGCGCCCCTCCCCCGCAGGTCTGCACTCTTGCCATGGCCTTGGCCAGGAGCGCAGCGCAGAAGCTGCTCCTGCCCTGCAGCCTGTGGGCAACGCATTGGGGTGGGGGCAGCATGGAGCAGGCAGGGCCCAGATGGGCGGGGGGCGGAGACACAAGTGGGGCGGACATGCTCCTGCCAGGAGCTGCCTGGTTCACCCCTTGCCCAGGAGCTGCAGGAAGGGCCCGGATCATTGCTCGGCTGCAGAGCTTGGAGCCCAGGCTGGGCCCAGGAGTGAGAGGATGGGGGAGCTGGGGGTGTAGCAGAGGTTTGAGCCAAGAATTGGTTGGAGATGGGGTTGTGCCACTTCCGCTTGGTGGCAGGGGGGCCCTCTGGCTTTTTTTTTTTTTGCTCCGCCCCTCACATCCCAATATTTCATCTTTGACATCTGGTCACCCTAGCCTGATATGAAGGAGGGTGTCTGGACCAAGGAGCCAGGGACTGGCCTTTGCTAGAGAAACCACTGTCAAGTTTTAGCCAATTAGGACAAGTCAGCAAATAAGAACACCTCAGGTATCAGTAACTGCTACAGGTTGCAAATTCCTACATACAGCAGTTTCTGGCACTACACCTGCACAGCTCTGCTCCCCGGCTCTTCTCAGGCTCCTGCTCTCTTCTTAGCTCTGCCCCACTCTCGCCCAGGCAGTTCCAGCTGACGTGGAGGATGGGACCCCCTGGCCTGGTGACTCTCTTATTACACTGTCTGGCCTGTCAGTGCAGCTAACTTGGAGCTTTGGCCTCTCCCCATTGTCCCTGGGGACTGTCAGTCTCAGGGTCCTGATTTCCCATTGATCCTTCCCCCTTCTACTGGTGCTGGGAACAAGCCAACCAACCCCCCCACACACACACACTAAGTTTTAGTAAAGGGCCAAGAGCCCCCTTACACAAGCCAGCCCCATGAGGGTCACCGATGTGCAGAGAAGGCAGCACAAGCTGCTCCCATGGTGTAATGGGCAGCACTCAGGACTCTGAATCCTGTAATCTGAGTTCAAATCTCAGTGGGACCTTGTGTTGGCTTGTGGTCATAGGCGGCAGGTTATATATATTTGTGGTGCTCGTGCTCCAGGAACATTCAGGGCTGGGGGCCCTCCTCCAGCAATATTTGGAGTTGGGTCTCTTCCCCTGGCCCCTGCATGGCACCCCTCCCCTCTGCTGTGGTGCATCCCTGCCTGACAAAAAGCAGCATGTGCCTGTCCCCTGCCTGCTCCTGCTGCTGGAGTAGAGGGATTCTGGGCAGAACTGCTGCCCCAGAGTCCTAGTGCAGGCTGCCCTCAGCCTCTCCAACACCCCCAACCCTGAGCTCCCTCTGAACCCTGATACTCTGCCCCAGTCCTGAGCCCCCTCCTGCATCATGAATCCCTCAACCTCAGCCCTACGCTCCCTCCCAGAGGGTGCACCCCTTCCCACACACTCCTTCCCACCCCCTGAGCCTGCACCTCTCACTCCTTTCTACAACCCTGCCGAAGCCTACACCCAGCACTCAAACTCCATCCTGAGTCATGCACCCTAATCCCCCCCAAACCCCCTCCCAGAGCCTTAGGCAGGTGGAGGTGGAGTTTGGGGGCGGGTTCTGGGCACCACCAAAATTTCTACAAACTTGCCACCCACCCATGCTTGTGATAATGCCCCAGAGCTCAACTCCCCTGTCTCCAGCTGTGTAAGAGTGAATCTTTCCCCTCCTGCTGGGTGACTCACACCTCCGAGAGCCAGGTCTTTGGCAGGGATGGCCACAATGGCATAGGGCTCTAGAACTTGCTACCCTGATAGTTGGGATTCTTGCTGCTGCACCTGATGTTCACAAGCTTGGCCCTTGTGCTTCCTACCACACGTTTCCTCTGGCCCACATGGTGCTTGAAGAAAGGAGTGCCAGCGCTGGGATTAATAGTTAGGCCTTGGCAGGAGGGAGGAAGTGTCCCAGGCTGGAGCCCCACACACCTTCCCTCCTCCGGGCACCTAGAGCAGAGGCAGCCCAGCTCTGTCCGCTGGATACCTCAGCAGAGTAGGTGAGTTCATGTAAATACAGTCTGGTCCCAAAGCTTCCCCCCAACCCTGGTCGTCAGTAGCTGCCAGGGGAGAGCTCATTCACACCTCGCTTACAAATCATCATTTGAAATTCTAAGGTTGGCCAACACTGCCGAAGCCAATGCACCAGCATTGTCAACAAACACAACAGCTGGGTGAGGAAACCCGGCTTTGTCCAGACTTTCCAAACCTATTTGACTTTCTCAGGTACAAGTAGTTTTCATACGTTGTATCTGCTTTTAAAGTGTGTGTTAACGTTTCAATTTCCATTCAAATTTGCAACCAATGACAACATTGGCAGCGCTGCATGTAACTACCTGACCACTGAGGGAGGGGGTGTTGGGGAAAATCGGGGAAGGGGGTGCATAGCCCCCTGGCTGGGGGGTGTATAGGGAATGCCCAGTTTCACTGAAATGAGTCTCCTACTGCAGCACCTCAGTAGGTTACATCAGAGAGGAGCTGCAGTGTCTAGGCAGTGGGATGCCTGTGCCTTTAAGAGCCCAGCCGTGGGAAGTCCATGCTGAGAGGTGCTGCCTGTGAGAGGGGAAATAAAAAAGCCCTCTGCTCCCCCACCCATGTTTGCAAACACTGGAGTCTCAGCCTACCGGGATAACTGTTCCCCCTCGGCCCCTGCCTGTGCCGGGGTTTAACCCTCTGGCAGCGCCTCCATCCGGGCTTAAATCCGGTTCCTTCCCACCTCCCTGACTTTGCCTTCAGTCCTCTCCTAACTCTGCCTCCAGCTGCTTGACCCCCGACCAGTCAATTTCCACCCCCTGCTCAGACCCTGGCCACCTACTCCTCTGATTTGTCCTCCTTTGCCCCTTTTTAATCCCTGTAAAAAGTAGTCGATGCTGTGTCCCATTCTCTGGAGGGAGGGTTGGGCGCCGGGCGCCTGGCCCCTGCCTGCGCAGTGCTCAAAGTGCCCCATGATCTTGTGGATGTTTGCTGAGTGCTGCAGGGTCACCCGAAGGGGGAGAGAGACGCGGTTAGGAGGTGATGCAGCCAAGGGTGCCTCACCCAACACTGAGATGCAGCCACCTGTGGGGTGATTTACACAAGTCAGCAAATGAATATGGAACAAGAAACACATTGAAAGGATCGAGGCAGCTGCAGGAGGTGGAGAAAACCAGAAAAAGCAGTAGCCCTGGATCCCAGCCCTGTCCCTCCCCCACTCTACCCCCTAATCTCCACTCCCCTCCCACATTTGAGGGGAGAACCCAGGAGTCCTGGTCCCCAGCCTTGCCCACCCCCATATTTTGATATGGCTCCATCCATCAGCTGCCTCCACAATTGCAGGGCAGTGCCATGGGGCACACCGGGGCCTGCCTGTTTGCACAGGATGGGCAATGCCAGTGCTCCAGAATGGGGAGAGATGATGCTAAGGGAGAAGAAGCAGCAGACAGCTCCCATGACAGAGAAAGAAATGCTAGGGGGTGCCGTACTGCAAGGAGTGAATGGGGTTGGCAGGGAATGGGAGGATCTTCCCTCACAGCAGGTGCGTCTGTATCCCTCCCAATTCCTCCCCAGCCCTACCCCAGCCCAGGCTAATCCCAGCCCAGCTACCAGGATTAAATTTGGCCTGGATTCCCCAGCTGCTGGGAGTGGGGCGTGGGGCTGGGAAGAATGAGCCTCTACTCCTCCTTCCCCAGACACAGCTGCATGGGCACAGACCAAAGGAGCCTGCAGCACTGCTGCCTAGAGGAAACTGAGGCACCAGCCACTGACAGACACATCATGGATCTCCTCATCCTCATCCTCTTTTCCATATACAACCTTGCCAGGGGAGGGGGGGTAAACTCAAGACAGTTGCATAGTTAACCTGTGGAACTCCTTGCAAGAGGATGTTGTGAAGGGCAAGACTATAACAGGGTTCAAAAAAGACCTAGATAAGTTTATGGTGGATAGATCCATCAAGGGCTCTTAGACAGGGTGGGCAGGGATGGTGCTTGTAGCCTCTGTTTGTCAGAAGCTGGGAATGGGCAACAGGGGATGGATCGCTTGATGATTCCCTGCTCTGTTCATTCCCTCTGGGGCACCTGGCACTGGCCACTGTCAGAAGACAGGAGGATACTGGGCTAGATGGACTTTGCGTCTGAACCAGTCTGGCCGCTCTTATGTCTCCCTTGGCGCAGCAGTGACACCCAGTGGGCATCAGAGTAATGCACAGAAGGTGTTTTGCTTGGCGCAGCAGTGACACCAAGTGGCCATCAGGGTAACACACAGAGATGTTTCCTTGGAGCAGCAGTGACACCTCGTGGTCATTCAGGGTAATGCACAGAAAGTGTTTCCATTGATACAGCAATGACACCCAGCGGTCAGGTGGTGTAATGCACAGCGTGTGTCTTCCTTCTAGGAGCAGGACACCACAGACCAGTCACGGTAAGGCACAGAGTGTATTTCTCACCAAGCTGGGTAATGCACAGAGCATGTTTCCCATGGAGCAGCAGTGATACCCAGTGACCAGCAGGAGTGCATCAGACTATTCTCGTTTGGTGGGAGGGACTGAGGTGGGTAGACAAAAAAAATTGGGGGGCTGTGCCCCCCCATCACCTGGCCTCTCCCATGCCTCTACTCCTTCTCAGTTAAAGGCAGGCTCATCTCCTTCCTACTGGCCAGGGTTTACAGCAATACAACTTTATTAAAATAAAATAGTGAACAGTTTACTTTCAATAAGCTAAATCTGTCCAAATTTTAGTATTAAATCCAAAGTTCTTAAAGATCCCATCAACAACAAAACCTAAATGAAAATTTGAAACCAAAAACAATGCTTAATTTAAAACCCAACATAAGAAAAACTTTGTTTTTAAAAATTAAAAACTAACAAATGCCATAAATTAATAATTTCAAGGTTTTATCAAAAGGTGTGCTACAGCA
Source organism: Gopherus flavomarginatus (assembly GCF_025201925.1). Classification (NCBI taxonomy): domain Eukaryota; kingdom Metazoa; phylum Chordata; order Testudines; family Testudinidae; genus Gopherus; species Gopherus flavomarginatus. Next base: position 1,718 of record NW_026114818.1, on the reverse strand, counting down.
GGATGTAAAATAACATCAAATAAATAAACCTGAACTCTGAAACCTCTATAAAGGAATTGTATCCTTGAATACTGGCAAATCTGTATAAAATATGCAGAAGTATGTCAAAACTGGTGTTGCAGGTCAGCCATTCGAATCCAGCAAATGTCAATTAAAATCTCCATTACAACTTAAAAAACCAAACAACCCAATAAACCAAAACAGTCACCGCCTGAAACAAACCTGCACAGAAGCAAAATTAAACCTGTGCCAACATTGGAACAAATGATGTAAATGTCTAATTCTAACTTCTTGTTCTTGCAGGAGGAAAGTGTTTGCACCCCAGTAACCAGGCTATCACTGCAGCTTCCTTTCACGAAATAAGATTTTACCAAATATAAATTGCCCTCAAATTTCTCTAAGAGAAATTGAAATTGTATCTTTGCACTAATATCCCAAGTGTGCAAGTCCATCCCCTCAGAGCAGCCCCACATCCTGAGCCCAGGGCAGAATCCCAACTAGTTTGGGCATTTGTAACCCTGGGGCCTGAAGCTGATGAGAGAAAGGGAAGTGAGCCATCTTGGAGCTTTCCGATATCACCTGCTGGGAGCACAGGGAATTGACTGAGCGACGTCCTGGCTGATTTTGACCTTGTTCTCCACCAGCAGGCTCCACTGGAGAGCTCGGGAGTGACATGACCATGGGAGCACCCTATGTACATATTAAAATCTGGCATTTGGGGGCCATTGGGGTGAAATGTGGGTACTTTTGGGGTTGGGTCCCACATGCGAAGGGATGTGGACAATTTGGAGAGGGTCCAGCGGTGGGCAATAGAAATGATTAGGAGGCTGGGGCACATGACTTACGAGACCCTACAGGCCATATCCTGTACGTTAAGCTAAGGCAAGGTTAGCATATCTATATTGTGACCTTTTACTAAGAAAGCAAATTTGACCTGTATCTTGTTACTTAAATAGATAAGTACTCACGCCTGTCTAAGACCTTTACTTAGACCAATCGACAATGGAGAATGGCATAGGGTTTTTTTTTCAGTATTCTACCCACAGACTTAACAGGTAGAACACAAGGGAACTTATGTGCATATGTACATGTCATCAACATGCACAAACATACTAGCCTGTGAAGTAAGCGTACCCTAACGTTTTGTGGGTGAGGAATGAAATTTGGACATAGGAGGAAGGATTTCCGGTGCTTGTGCCCTATAAAAGAGGTAGCCCACCTCATAGAGCACTTCACTCTATCATTCTGACTTACTTCCTCCACTCTTCTCTCATGTACTAGCACTAGGCTGTACTTGTTCTTAAACTTTAAGTTCAAGGGAACTAGGCAAAGCTCCATTTCCGTAAGTTTGTATTCTTTGGTTTATTAGTTTTTGATTTTAAGTTTAACTAGTCAAGTAAACCCTAAGTAACAGTAGCTTTTTATAAGCGCTGCATCTTTCACTCAAGAATGAGAAAACCTGAACTGCAAGGCTGGTTCTGTGTCTCTTACCACCACGTTATCAAGGAAGTGTGGTAAGAGACCATTAACCAAAACTTTCTTGCATATAATGCCTATGTATCTATTGAAATAGCAGTATAAAGCAAAACTGTAACGGTAAACTCAATTAAATTAAAAAAATGTAAGCTACGAAATTAAATTTTCATCATTATTATCAAAGTAACTATTAGTAGTACACCTAAAATCAGGGTACATGGGACCAGAGAGTTGGAGTGCAG